>NC_133650.1:184243378-184550705 GCF_009905375.1 Apium graveolens | reverse complement strand
CTTATATCAGAACTTAACAGTCATCAGAACATGATTCCTTAACTCGAAAAATGAATGCCTATTTCTGTAATTCTTCACACAAATTCTGATTTCGGTTCTTCAGAACTTAATCATCAGAACTTCCATCATAACTTGTCCTCAGAATTTATGCAATCTGACACATAAACTGTTCATCTAAAACAACATTGATCAGCACAATAATTTTCATCATTCATATGGAGTGTAAGTGTGTGCATTAAGCTAAATATCAGACAAAGAGTAAAGTCTGATTCACTTCAGTACATCTTAGAAATAAGGCATAACTAAGAACTTTACTTAAAATCTGTCATTATTCTGAAGCCTACTAATGAATGAGTTCATGCATGAGTCTACCTCAACTGTTTTGTGCTTATTTTATGCACCTTTTGAAATTCCATTTTATAGTGGCTTCTCAGTGTAAGTGAGTCACGACTGCTTATCAGAATTTATGCTATTATCAGAGTATTTCTCCAGTAATCATAGAGTGTGAAAAGTCACCAAGAAAAATAATTATTTCCTTTTCTGATGCATATTACTTGATACCAGCAATGCACTTGGGTCGTCCCTTCCACATTTTTACTCTAGATCTCAAAGGAGTACCTGATTTTTATTCCTTGTTCTTTTCCTTTTTCTTTTGATAAGTGAGGTTTATCAGCACTTAGTACATTCAGCAGATTTACTAACATCAGAACTTAACAGATGAGAAGCATTATTCTAGTTTTTGACTTAGTAATAAGATAGACAAAGTAAACTTAACTAAACTCAATATCAGAATTTGCTTGTGTCAATAGATTTCCACATAAATAATTACTTCTAACATGGGATCTCTAGTATACTAAAGACTACTAGGTCAGCATCTAGCACAGTTATCCTCATAGGATAGAATAGTCACAGAAACAGTCATATCACTATCAGAGTTTAGAAATTCACATCAGACAACAATCAGTACTTAAGCAATTTTCAATTAAGCACATAGTACACAAAGATAGTAATATCTGTAAATACTGATCATAAAGTCTGATGCATCAGAACAAAAACTAAGCAGATTTAGAGAAAGAACCTGAAACCATTCCAAGTTCATTTACCAATCTTGTAAAAGTAGCTTCACACAGTGGTTTTGTGAAGATATCTGCTAGTTGTTGATCTGTTGGAACAAAGTGCAATTCCACTGTACCTTCATCCACATGTTCCCTTATGAAGTGGTACCTAATGCTGATGTGCTTTGTCATTGAGTGTTGAACTGGATTACCTGTCATAGCAATAGCACTTTAATTATCATAGTAAATAGAGATTTTAAAATATGTTAACCCATAATCCAGTAACTGATTCTTCATCCAAAGAATCTGTGCACAAAAGCTTCCTGCAGCAATGTACTCTACTTCTGCAGTTGATGTGGAAATTGACTTTTGTTTCTTGCTAAACCAAGAAACCAATCTGCCTCCAAGAAATTGGCAGCTTCCACTTGTGCTTTTCCTGTCAATTTTGCAACCTGCAAAATCTGCATCTGAGTAACCTATTAGTTTAAAATCTGATTCTCTGGGATACTATAATCCCAGATCAGCTATTCCCTTAAGATACTTGAAGATTCTTTTCACAGCTGTTAAGTGATGTTCTCTTGGATCTGCTTGAAATCTTGCACAAAGACAGGTAGTATACATGATATCAGATCTACTAGCAGTTAGATAGAGTAAAGAGCCAATCATACCTCTGTAATCAGTAATATCTACTGATTTACCAGTATCCTTATCCAATTTTGTTGCAGTGGCCATGGGAGTGGATGCACTTGAACAATCTTGCATTCCAAATTTCTTCAGCAAGTTTCTGGTGTACTTGGTTTGACAAATAAAAGTGCCTTCTTCATTCTGCTTGACTTGAAGGCCCAGAAAATAGCTGAGTTCCCCCATCATACTCATTTGATATCTTGACTGCATCAGTTTGGCAAACTTTGTGCAAAGTCTATCATTTGTAGAACCAAAGATGATATCATCAACATATATTTGAACCAAAAGTAAGTCCTTTCCATGGTTGAGGTAGAACAATGTTTTGTCTATAGTTCCTCTGTTAAATCAACTTTACAGAAGAAACTGAGCTAAAGTCTCATACCATGCTCTTAGAGCTTGCTTAAGGCCATAAAGTGCTTTATCAAGCCTGTAGACATGATTTGGATATTTGGAATCTACAAAGCCTGGAGGTTGTTCAACATATACTTCCTCCTCCAATTCTCCATTGAGAAAAGCACTTTTTGTTGGATTTTAATCGCAGCGGAGGCATGGTAAAACACTTTTACAAATATAAAATCCAAATAAAAGCATATAAATCGTGGTAAAAACATAGGGATCGATTACTAACCTTTAATATGCGATCCAAAAGCAACGATCGGAGATCCTTAGCAGCTGCTCCTCAAACATGAAGCACTCCACCGGTATCCACCAAGAAAACGACGTTATGGAGGAGGAGGAGGTGGAGAGAATTTGGTTTTCTAAAACTTTTGGGTTTTTGGGTTCGAATGAAAATAGGGTTTATAATAGTATATTTATAGGC
This sequence comes from Apium graveolens, assembly GCF_009905375.1. Taxonomy (NCBI): domain Eukaryota; kingdom Viridiplantae; phylum Streptophyta; class Magnoliopsida; order Apiales; family Apiaceae; genus Apium; species Apium graveolens. Next base: position 184,548,146 of record NC_133650.1, on the reverse strand, counting down.
AAAATTTTCAGCTGAAATTTTCCCATAAATATTATTATTATTATCCCATTTATTATTCTCATTAATAATTAAAACACCTTTTAATTATTACTCCTTTTTCTAAACACTATAGAAATAATTCTCTCTCTTGATTTAATTTCCAAAAATTAAATCCTTTAATTAATAATATTAAGAACTTTTCTTAATTAATATATAAATAATTAAATCTCATTTAATTAATTATTAAATTTGCCAATTAATTATTTATTTCATAAATAAATAATTATCAGCCATTATTAATTAATTCCTCCACCATTAAATCATTCTCTTTTTATGGTATGACCCTGTAGGTTCAATATTAAGCCGGTAGTAGAAATAAATAATAAATAAACTATTTTATCATTATTTATATAAATTTTCTAATTTATTAAATATGATTAATTAATTAATCACATTTATTCTACATCGTGAGGGATACTTCTCAGCATATCGCGACTATCCGGATAATACGAATTCACTGCTTAGAATACCAAGAACCTATTCAGTGAATAGTTACCGTACAATAAACTCCTTCTACCCTGCAATGTCCCGATTAAATACAAGGCATGGATCTCATGTCAAGCCTATCTAATTTAATCACTTGCTTACATTTACTATGCGTAGTTCTATGCAAATTAGAAACTCCTTTCTAATTTCATTCACTCTGGCCAGAGATTCCTGAACTAGCATAAGTGGATCAGCCTTGAACATTCGCTTCCTTCACTGGAAGGGGTAGATCCTATATTGATCATACACTATCTTCGTGTACAAATTCCTATACCCAGTAGAGCCCTAATAATTTTCCCTGGAGACTAAGAACTAAACCAAAGCATAGTTCAGTGTACACAAGATGACTATGATGACCTCAAGTCTAAGGATACTTGTACAACTATCACTATGTGAACAACTGCTGACACGTGAGTGAACTCCATCAGTTGTTCAGCTGTGTGAGTCATGTTCACTGAACTTATTCTATAATAAGCACATACATACTAGCTATAATGTCACCACACAAATGTCTATGAGAACAGACATCCTTCATAGTGAAGCAAGCATAGTATGTACCGATCTTTGCGGATTATTAATTACCAGTTAGTAATCCTATGACCAGGAACTATTTAAGTTTAGAGTTATCATCTTTTAGGTCTCACTATTATGATCTCATCATAATCCATAAAAAGCTTTACTCTAAACTGTGGTATATCTTATTTAAACACTTAAATCCTAATACATAACACTTAAATAGATAAAGCCCGTAATAAAAACAAAACAAGTCTTTTATTAATATCAATGAAATCAAAACAGATTACACAGGAAGTTATTCCTAAATCCTAATACATGATTGGACTTAGGACATATTCCTTTCAATCTCCCACTTGTACTAAAGCCAATCACTCTGGTATCTAATACCCATCTCATCTTTATGACGATCAAAGTGACTTTCAAAAAGTAGCTTTGTGAGTGGGTCTGCTATGTTGTTATGTGTGTCAACTCTATTTCAATACAATACAAGAAATGTTACCGCGCTCCCCCTAACCCTTTTGTAGACACATGGTTCATCTAAGTTTTTGATAAAACCAAACTCTTTGATTGTCTCATCAAAACGGATGTTCCATCTATGAGAAGCTTACTTTAAACCACATACGGTTCGCAGCAGCTTACACACTAGGTTTTCATTTCTCTTGGAAAGAAAACCATCTGGCTAATTGCCAGATCTCATAGTCGTAGTAAGCAGTAATAGCAAGCAAAATCCGAACTGATTTTAACAGGGCTACAGGTAAAATGTTTCATCAAAGTCAATCCATTGCCTTTGTTTGAATCCTTTTCTCAAAAGCCTGGCCTTATAGGTCTCCACCTGGCCATCTGCTCTAATCATTCTTTCGTATACCGTATACATAGATTCTTTTTCGGATTTCATGGCACTATGTCATTTCTCTGAGTCAACACTACTCATAGCCTCATTATAGGTCACAGGGTCGTCATCATCAATGATCGACAACTCATTGTCATTCTTAATGACAAGGCCATATTACCTCTCAGGTTAGCGAGACACTCTCCCTGTTCTATGAATGGGCTGTTCCACAAAAGGTTGTTCAATCAGAACAGGTGTTTCCACTTGATCCGTAGTAGTTTGTGCTTCTTGAACTTCATCAAGTTCAATTTTGCTCCCACTGTTTCCTTCAAGGATAAACTCCTTTTCCAAGAAGGTAGCATGTCTGGAGACAAACACCCGATGATCGGTATAAAAGTAATACCCTAAAGTCTCTTTAGGATATCCCACAAAACTACATTTTACGGATCGATATTCCAGCTTATCTGGGTCAACTTACTTGACATAAGCTGGACATCACCAAATCTTAACGTGTTTAAGACTCGGCTTCCTTTCTTTCCATATCTCATACGGAGTTTGAGGAACAGATTTGGAAGGCACCTTATTCAGTAAATATGCTGAGGTTTCCAATGCATAACCCCATAGGAATACTTGAAGATTTGCATAGCTCATCATGGACCGAACTATGTCTAACAAAGTTCGATTTCTCCTTTCAGATACTAATCTGGAGGAGTCCACTGGGAGACTATACCATTTACTTTGAGATAATCCAGAAACTCTCCATTCAAGTATTCACCACCTCGATCTAATCGAAGAATTATAATACTATGTTTGGTTTGTTTCTCCACTTCATACTTATAATCTTTGAACTTTTCAAAGGCCTCAGATTTGTGTTTCATCAAACACATATCTGAATCTAGATCTATCATCTATGAAAGTAATGAAGTATGAAAATCCACCCATGGCTTGCTTAGACATTGGTCCACATATATCTGTGCGTACCATTCCTAGCAAATTTGCAGTCCTCTCTCCATGTCTACTAAATGGAGACTGCAGTGCCACTATAAAGTGAGATTTTCATCATCCCTTTTCTTTCATTAGTTTGTTCAATCTGAAGTAAATTATGTCACATATATACAGACCATTATTTAAAGCACCACGTCCATAAAGAATATTATCTCTAAGAATAGAACATTCATTATTCTCAATAATAAATGAAAATCCAACCAAGTCTAACATGGGAATAATATTCCTCACAATCGAGGGAACAAAATAACAATTATTTAAAACAATAGTCTTGCCCGTAGGCATATGTAAATGAAATGATTCTACATCTTCAGCAGCAACTCTTGCTCCATTGCCCATCAGTAGAATCACCTCCTCTTCCTCAAGAGTCCTACTTCTCCTTGGTCCCTGCAACAAATTGCAGATTTGAGAACCACAGGCGGTATCTAATACCCAAGTAGAAATTTGATTTAATGACATATTCACTTCTATCATGAACATACCTGAATCAGAAGCGGTAGTCTCACTACCCTTCTTCTTCTTCAATTCTGCAAGGTAAACCTTGCAGTTCCTCTTCCAGTGCCCCACCTTGTTACAGTGAAAGCAAACAACTTTGCTCTTGGGGTCTTCAGCTTTTGGTGGAACCGGCGTTTTCTCACCTACTTTCTTCTTCTTGGAAGAGTTCCTCTTCCTTTTCTTAGGATTGGAACCTTCACCAATTAGAAGAACAGAACTCTTCTTAGGGGGAAAATTCGATTCCGCAATCTTCAACATGTTGTGGAGTTCAGGCAGGCTGACATCCAACTTATTCATGTGAAAGTTCACAACAAACTGCGAGAACGAACTCGGAAGCGATTGCAAGACCAAGTCTTGGATCAGCTCCCCATCCATGGCAACACCAAGTTGTCCAAGACATTCAATGAAATTGATCATCTTAAGTACATGGTCATTCACAGATGATCCCTCAGACATCCTACAACCGAACAGCTCCTTCGATATCTCATATCGAGCTGTCCTCCCTGCTACATCATACAACTCTTGTAGATGCATGAGGATAGTGTGAGCATCCATATGCTCATGTTGCTTCTGTAGCTCAATGTTCATGGAAGCTAGCATGATGCATTGAGCAACATTTGCATCATCTATCCACTTACGATACACAACATGTTCATCATTATTTGCATCACTAGCAGGTTCAGTAGGCTTAGGTGAGTCAATCACGTATTTCAGCTTCTCAATCCTGAGAACAATTCTTAAGTTTCGAAGCCAGTCAGCATAATTAGGATCAGTCAATTTGTGAGCATCTAGTATGCTCCTGAGTGATCTGTAAATGATAAACACATAACAACACTTAGCAAATATTTGATTTCATTTTAAAAATACTATATGAATCGGGTCTTTATTCATAAGTGGCTCCCACTAGTTTACCTAATTTATTCAACCCCCTACGTGAAAAATTAAGCATTCATAATGCTAGTGGGAATAGGGATCCTACATTCCATTACACAACCCCGGCTGTGGCACGAAATGCCATGTAATGTTCAATAGGCAGACAACTCTTATCAATTACATCTAATGTTATTCCCTAATCAAACTTTAGCCTCTTGAATAATTAAGTCACGGCTGTGGCACGACAAACTCAATATTCTAAGTCAAGCCTAACCCAACATTCCGTACAGTTGAATCAGTCCCCAAAGGCCCATGGCTGTGGCATGTAACGACCTTTAGATTCTTATTCAATGTACACATCTCTATGTAATAGACAAGTATTTCTTATTTCGAAATCAAAGCCTTCGGTTGTGGCATGAAACGACAATGATTTAAAAATAAGAACTACTTTCTATCATTTTGGAAGGCTATGACCGACACAAGCCCGTTGTGTCATTGGCCCATTTCTACTTGATATTATTTAATTTTAGAGGGATTATATTACATTACAATCATAATCATATTATAAAGAGATTCTTCCTATTAAATTAAATATTTCAAATCAATAATCAATAATCAGATGATTCCCAGATCGGGTGGAACATTGTCAATAGGCGTCACTTAATAACCCTTTCTTACAGATAGAAATATGTTGTTGACAGAATCATCCTTTCTCTCATATCGAAAATTCATATTCAATTACGTGTTTCATAAACACAAGAATCTTATGATTGTATTCATAATATTATTATTAAGGTTATGAAACACTTTCACTATACTAGGTTGTCTAACAAACGCCTTATGTTCATTTAAGTCCACCTAAATCTATCATCGCATGATAAACTAAGAATATATCACATATATAAACATGTATAAACATTAAGGTAGGCATGTTATATCATCTAGCATATTAGTCTAAGCATTATACATCTCTATGTATCACATGAAGCATTTAAAAGCAATTAAAACAGTCAAAAACAGCTTTAAAATACTTTCGGAAATATAAAAAGTTCAAAACTTTTATATAAACTAAAATTGATCACTACATTAGATCCGTCTCGGAAAAATGAATCCAACGGTATATTGCACGCCTAAAACGGAGTTACGTAACTCCCAGAAAATCAATTTTAATGTGGACAGTCGGGCTGTAACGCATTACAGGAACGCGTTACAAGCCCTGTAACGCATTCGGGTGATGCGTTACAACCCTTTTTAGCCATTCAAAGGTGTAACACATTCCGTGAATGCGCCACAGGGTGTAACGCATTCCCGGAATACGCGACACCCCTCTTTTTTTTTCTTCTTTCCTACAGCAGCCGCCGTCTTTTTCCTCGCACGGATTTCCGTGCCGCCGTACCTTCTCTGTTTCTTTGTCTGTGCTACCATCACACCACAGCAGTAATAGCAGATACAGATATATACATACATACAATTCATATATATATATATAATTATTTAATTACGAATTTAATTGTAAGAACTTCAAAAATTCATAATAAAAAATCTATACATCATAAAATTATGAAAAAAATACCCAGACGATCTACAACACTTGTAGAACCCAGATCAACATTCAAAATTATTCTGAGAAACGATTTTTCATCAGACAAAATTAATTCATGATATAACTTGTAAAAATCATAATTAATTCATACAAGCACATTAAATTCTGAAATTTTTACCACAGATCTATATGCATACAACCTAAGCTCTGATACCATTATTGGATTTTAATCACAGCGGAGGCATGGTAAAACACTTTTACACATATAAAATCCAAATAAAAGCATATAAATCGTGGTAAAAATATAGGGATCGATTACTAACCTTTAATATGCGATCTAAAAGCAACGATCGGAGATCCTTAGCAGCTGCTCCTCAAACGTGAAGCACTACACCGGTATCCACCAAGAAAACGACGTTATGGAGGAGAAGGAGGTGGAGAGAATTTGGTTTTCTAAAACTTTTGGGTTTTTGGGTTCGAATGAAAATAGGGTTTATAATAGTATATTTATAGGCAAATATTTCAGCTGAAATTTTCCCATAAATATTATTATTATTATCCCTTTTATTATTCTCATTAATAATTAAAACACCTTTTAATTATTAATTCTTTTTCTAAACACTTTAGAAATAATTCTCTCTCTTGATTTAATTTCCAAAAATTAAATCCTTTAATTAATAATATTAAGAACTTTTCTTAATTAATTTATAATCAATTAAATCTCATTTTATTAATTATTAAATTTGCCAATTAATTATTTATTTCATAAATAAATAATTATCAGCCATTATTAATTAATTCCTCCACCATTAAATCATTCTCTTTTTATGGTGTGACCCTGTAGGTTCAATATTAAGCCGGTAGTACAAATAAATAATAATAAAACTATTTTATCATTATTTATAAAAATTCTCTAATTTATTAAATATGATTAATTAATTAATCACATTTATTCTACATCGTGAGGGATACTTCTCAGCATATCGCGACTATCCGGATAATACGAATTCACTGCTTAGAATACCAAGAACCTATTCAGTGAATAGTTACCGTAAAATAAACTACTTCTACCCTACAATGTCCCGATTAAATAGAAGGCATGGATCTCGTGTCAAGTCTATCTAATTCAATCACTTGCTTACCATTTACTATGCGTAGTTCTATGCAAATTAGAAACTCCTTTCTAATTTCATTCACTCTGGCAAGAGATTCCTGAACTAGCATAAGTGGATCAGCCTTGAACATTCGCTTCCTTCACTGGAAGGGGTAGATCCTATATTGATCATACACTATCTTCGTGTACAAATTCCTATACCCAGTAGAGCCCTAATAATTGTCCCTGGAGACTAAGAACTAAACCAAAGCATATTTCAGTGTACACAAGATGACTATGATGACCTCAAGTCTAAGGATACTTGTACAACTATCACTATGTGAACAACTGCTGACACGTGAGTGAACTCCATCAGTTGTTCAGCTGTGCGAGTCATGTTCAGTGAACTTATTCTATAATAAGCACCTATATACTAGCTATAGTGTCACCACACAAATGTCTATGAGAACAGACATCCTTCATAATGAAGCAAGCATAGTATGTACCGATCTTTGCGGATTATTAATTACCAGTTAGTAATCCTATGACCAGGAACTATTTAATTTTAGAGTTATCATCTTTTAGGTCTCACTATTATGATCTCATCATAATCCATAAAAAGCTTTACTCTAAACTATGGTATATCTTATTTAAACACTTAAATAGATAAAGCCCGTAATAAAAACAAAACAAGTCTTTTATTAATATCAATGAAATCAAAACAGATTACACAGGAAGTAATTCCTAAATCCTAATACATGATTGGACTTAAGACATATTCCTTTCACTTTTCACGTCCATTTGAAAGACAGTAAACTTTTTGTGAGCAGCATAAGCCAAAAATATCCTTATGGCTTCCAATCTAGCAACTGGTGCAAATGTTTCATCATAATCAATTCCCTCATATTGAGAATATCCTTTTACAACCAACCTTGCTTTATTCCTTGTAATTATGCCGTCACTATCAGTTTTGTTTCTGAATACCCATTTTGTACCAACAACTGATCTGTTCTTTTGTCTTGGCACTAGGCTCCAGACTTTGTTTCTTTCAAATTCATTTAACTCTTCCTGCATTGCTTGCACCCAATCAGCATCTTGAAGAGCTTCTTCCACTTTTTTTGGTTCAGTCTGAGAAAGAAAAGAATTGTAAAGACATTCACTTGAAGTAGCTGTTCTAGTTCTGACACCTGTCTCAGGATTTCCAATTATTAAGTCAGGTGTATGTGATTTAGTCCACTTCCTTGCAGATGGAAGGTTTTTTCTAGAACTAGATGCTCCCCCATGATCCATGCCATCTTCATCAACATCTTCTGATGCTCCCCCTGAAACTATGCTCTCAGAGTTGGATCCTTCAGTATTTAAGTTTTCAGAACTATCAGAACTTGGCTTATCAGAACTTGATGAATCATAACTTGAAGAGCTAGTTGTATGTTCTGATGCTTCTTGAGATGTGGTTGTATCTTCAGTATGCTCCCCTGCACAGGTGCATTCTCCTTTGATGTAGTCACCACAGTTTTAATGACATCAGAGTTTAATCCATCAGAGTTTGCAGTATCAGAACTTAGACTGTCAGGGTTTTCAGTATCATTTTAATTCTTCATTTTCGAATCTCAGCTGATCATGATCATTGAAATCTTCAAGTCCAGTAATTTTCTTATCATCAAAAGAGACATTGATAGATTCCATGACCACCCATGTTCTCAAGTTGCAGACTCTGAAGGCTTTTGTTGAAAGTGGATATCCAACAAAGATTCCTTCATCAGCTTTTATATCAAATTTGGATAGCTGTTCAGGATGAGTCTTAAGAATAAAACACTTGCATCCAAATACATGAAAATACTTCAGATTTGGCTTCTTTTTCTTTACCATCTCATATGGTGTCTTTCCATGCTTGTTAATGAGTGTTGCATTTTGAGTAAAACAAGCAGTTTGCACAGCTTCAGCCCAGAAATAGGTTGGAAGCTTTGCTTCATCAAGCATTGTTCGTGCAGCTTCAATGAGAGTTCTATTCTTTCTTTCAACGACTCCATTTTTCTGTGGAGTTCCAGTAGCAGAAAATTCCTGCTTGATTCCCTGTCTTTGCAGAACTCTTCCATTGTCAAATTCTTGAACTCAGTGCCATTATCACTTCTTATTATTTTGACAGAGTCTTTAACCAATTTATCTAGTTGCTTGACTTGATCAATCAAGATAGATGCAGTTTCACTTTTTGTGTGCAAGAAATACACCCATATGTATCTGGTGAACTCATCCACTATAACCATAGCATATTTCTTCTTTGCAATAGACATGATATTCACTGGACCAAATAGATCAACATGTAGTAGGTGATAAGGCTCAAGAATTGATGATTCAGTCTTGCTCTTAAATGAAGATTTCCTTTGTTTAGCCTTATGACAAGAATCACAAAGGCCATCAGGAGCAAATACTGACTTTGGCAGTCCTCTTACAAGATCTTTCTTGACTAGTTCATTTATATTGTTGAAATTTAAGTGAGAGAGTTTCTTGTGCCAGTTCCAGCTTTCTTCAATTGATGCTCTACTTATCAGACAGATTGCAGAACTATCAGTACTTGTTGAAAGCTTGGCTTCATAAATGTTACCATGCCTGTATCCTATCAGAACAACTTTGCGTGTAGATTTACTTACAACTTCACAATGTTCTTCAAAGAAATCCACATAAAAACCTCTGTCACAGATTTGACTAACACTCAGCAGATTGTGTTTAAGTCCTGAGACCAGAGCTACTTCTTTAATGATGACCTTCCCAAGATTGATATTGCCATATCCCAATGTTTTTCCAATGTTGCCATCTCCATAAGAAACACTTGGGCCAGCCCTCTCCACAAAGTCTGATAGCAGGGCTTTATTTCCAGTCATATGTCCTAAACATCTACTGTCCAGAACTAGGATATTTTTCCTGTTGCCCTGCAATCACAAAGACCACTAATGATTAGTTTTAAGGACCCAGACTTGTTTGGATCCTTTGGCCTTATTAAGTTTGTTAACATTTGAAGCGGATTTAGCATCAGAGTTTATGTTAACATTTTTCTTATCAGAATTTACACTATCAGACTTTGAATCAGAACTTACACTAGAACGAACAATGCTAACTTTCTTTAAAGAAGGTTTTATTTGATAATAATTATAGTACAAACTATGATATTCCTTACAAGTATAAATGGAATGCCATAAACTACCACAATGAAAACAAGGATTTTGTGGCTTATATCTAACAGACAGACTCTTAACTCCTGACTTTGAATGTAAGAAGTTTATGTTCTTAATCTTCCTGCAAAAAGAAGTCAGATGGTTAGAACTTCCACAGTTATGACATATTTTTCTAGGAGCATTAGGAACAGGTTTAGAATCATTGCTTTTATTTACACCTTCCTTTCCATTCCTATTTTTCCTAGGTGATTTTTCCTTGTCTGCATTCTTAACATCTTTCAGCTTATGCTTAAGTTGCTTCTTTGTCATTAAGCCTATGTTAACTTCCGTTCTCTTTTCCTGTTTTAGTTTGTCAGAAGTTACTTCCTCTTTAACTTCTGATTTCTCAGTATCAGACTTTACAGCTACAAACTTAACAGGTTTTAACTTTGGCTTTTGTTTAACAACTATAGGCTTAATATCTACAGTTCCTTTATCATTCTTATCATCTCCATAACCTAAGCCCTCTTTCCAGTTTCCACTACTTAACAAATTCTGAGTTGTTCTGCCAGAGTTAGTCCAAGTCCTTATTATCCCTCTTTCCTTTTCTAAATCAGCTTTTAGAGATTCATTCATTTTAAGTACTTCATCTCTAACATAGAAAGCATCATCTCTATCTTTCTGAGTTTGATGGAACATGACTAACTCTTTTTCTAAATAATCATTCCTCTTCTTAAAAGCTAGATTTTCAGAAGTTAATCTTTCAAATGTTAAAGTTTGATCTCTATAGCTAATGAACATGGTTTTAAGATATATTCTCAACTCATTAATATCATCAGTATGAAAGGCATAAGTAGTTTGAGGTACCTTTAACTCAGCAGCTTCAGTACCGCTTTCAGTATTTGCCATATCAGCATTTGCCATCAAGGCATAGTTTTCCTCACATTCAGAATCTGAGGTGTCTGTCCAGCTTTTCTTCTTTGTGACAAGAGCCTTGCCTTTTCCACTCTTCACTTTCTTGCAATCAGGAGATATGTGGCCTTTCTCACCACAGTTGTAGCATTTGACATTTGTGTAATCTCCTCTGTCAGACTTCCCTCCTTTGCCTTCAGATTTTCTGAAATTCTTCTTATCAGAACTTGCACCTTTCCTGGAAAACTTCTTTCCCTTCCTGAACTTCCTGTATGCAATCCTTGTGATTCCTTTCACCATAAGAGCACACAGCTTCATCATCTCTTCATCAGCATCCATCTCAGGCAAGCTTTCAGTTTCTGAGTCACCATCACTATCAGAACTTGATGATTCAGTATCAGACTTTGTGAAGAGTGCTTTACCCTTTCCTTTCCTTGAGGTGGCTGCCTTGGCAGATTCTTCTTCAGCCTTAAGAGCAACTGTCATTGACTTTCCTCCTTTCCTCTTGCTTCTTTGTTCCATCTCAAGTTCATGAGTCTTGAGCATCCTATAGATTTCATCAAGAGTCGTTTCATCAAGATTATAGTTGTCTCTTATAGTTGTTGCCTTCAAATCCCAGCTTTCAGGAAGAGCTAACAGGAATTTAAGGTTTGAATCTTCAAGATCATACTCCTTATCAACCAGTGACAAATCATTCAAGAGTTTGACAAATCTATCATATAAATCAGTCAATGACTCATTAGCCTTTGAGTCAAAGTGTCCATACTCTTGAGTGAGTATTGTCTTCCTGTTCTTCTTAATCGAATCAGTTCCCTGACATCTTGTTTCCAAGGCATCCCATATCTCCTTTGCAGTTTTACATTTTATTACCCTGTTTGACATTCCATTATCAATGGCACTATGCAGCAAGTGTCGTACCTTAGCATCCTTAGCAATTGATGCGATATCTTCAGCAGTGTAATCACTCTTCTCCTTTGGTACAGACTTTGCAACTGCAACTGCGAGTTTTGTTGGATTGTGAGGTCCTTCCTTGATTCTGTCAAGATATTCTGGATCTGTAGCTTCCAGAAACATAGTCATCATCATCTTCCATATGGGATATTCAGACGGTTTCAATGGGAACTCTAATAGCCTCATATCGACTATGGATTTGTGTCTTTGGAGGTTCTTCAGTTTCGGTGGGCTTAGTTGGGGTTTCTGCTTCAGACATGATTGTTTTTGGATCTTAAACTGTTTGTGTGTTAACAGATAGGCTCTGATACCACTTGTTAGGTCACACACACTGTAGAAGGGGGTTGAATACAGTGTATAGCACTATCAAATCGAATTCTAATAACACAAGTAACAGAAAAATAGACTTTATTCAAAGCAATAAACTCTGTTACAATATGGAACTGTCCTCTCTCAGTGATGAACAAATATCACGAGAGCTGCTAGGGTTACAATGAATAATATTCTCGATAATGATAACACTTATAGTGTAAACCCTATGTCTGTGTTTATATACTACACAGTTACAAGATAATCGCTAATTGATATGGATTATAATTCTGCTTTCTAAAATATATCAATCAGATATCTTTTCTTCCAAGTATTCTATTCTTCATAGAATTCCTCCTTCATGCATATCTCTTCTTATGTTTGTCTCGATCTTCTCTTCCTTCAATCAGTCGCCTTTCTTATCTGAACGTTTCCTTTAAGTCCTGATATTATCTTCTGATAAATATCTCCTGAACCTTAAGTACTGATGACTTATGTTCTGTCTTCAGTATAAGTGCTGATTTCAGTTAAGTACTGATTTGCCCTGTTTAAGTAAGATCTGAAAACTAAACATAAATCATATTAGTCATGACATTATCAAATATATCTAACATTACTCATCAGTCTAGGGAATCGAGGGGTCATTATTTTTACTTGTAATTGTTGCCCAGTTCTCGCATCCCTTGGTATTCCATTGGCTATTTAAACCAACGATTTATTCCAGCCAAAACATTCTTCACTTTCTCACAAACTCACTCTCTCTTCTCATTCATATCAACAAAAATGGCTGAGTTTGGTTGGTTTTACAACTATGGCACTGAAACTGTGCATGTTTTTCATAATGGAATTCCGACTGCATATCTTATCAACAACATTCCTCATAATCTCTGGATTCAATTTTCAGAGATCATTAAAAATGACTTGTTGACTGTCCAAAGAGATCTACATCTCCGTTATCTCCGTCAGCAAGAACGGATCATCCGTCTTGCAGTGCTCTTCGTCAGCAGCAGAAGGAGTTAGTCGTTAGGCTTCTTAGCTTAGGACTACAGCTGTTGATGTTTGGCATTTTAGACTAGGGCAATCTTGTAATTTTATGCATGTAATTTAAGTTTCATGAAATGTATTCACTTGATATATTAATGAAATTTTATCTTTTTGTAAGATTTTGTCTCTGCGTCGTTTCATGTTCTGATGACATTTTAAATCCTGATACTAACCATATTCTGATGACCTTTTTAGCTCTGATACAAATCAAGTTCTGATTCTGATGTGGCAGTATTTGTTTACTTGGTTTATTATTGGTCATTCTCTCATTGGTCATATTTTTACAGAATATTGGTAAAGCAGTAATAACCATTTATTTAGTGGGAACAGTTTTTTTAAAATTTTAAAATAAAACTGCACGTCCTTGATTAATGGGATTACTTGGTAAGTGAAACGGTTTTTCTCCTTGAAAAACTGCATGTGATAAGTAATGATTACTGAATACCCGTGCCCATTAATTATCTTTTACTGCTGCATGTCTGACAGGTGTCTCAAACGGCTATTTTTTTACCGTGTATAAGTAAAAGAGAGAAAAGATTGTAAAATCTTTTATTCACTTTCATACTTTATCTCTCTCTTGTTACTCTTATTCTCTCTCACAACTACTGATGATTTATCATACAGACATTTTATCAAACACCTTACAGGCAACCTAATTTCTTAATTATTTCTCATGGCACCCAAGGATTTGATTGTAGATGGAGCCAAGTTTGTACCTAACAACTATGCTGCAATCTTGAGCAAGGCTGAAGCTCCATCTGATTTGCACTTTATGCAAGATTTTCTAGCAAATAGTGAGATTGGGTATGCTTTGACCCAACCTCAAGCCATTTCAAGCCAACAAGTTTTGACGTGGCGGAATGCACATTTTTATAATGGTGGTGCAACTGGTACTCCAAGCATCGTTTTTGAAGTGAATGATGTTGAGCATGTGGTTACTCCTGGAGCAGTTCGTAAAGCTCTCCACTTACCAGAAGGCTGTACTTTTTCCACAGTAGAGGAACCTGTTCTACAGCAGTTCATGGCCAGTTTGGGTTATGAGGGCAGTTTGGGAAAGCTTGGAAAATTGAAAAGAGCAAACATCAGGAAGGAATGGAACTTTTTCTTCGGTTGTATCACTAAGGCATTCTCCAATAAGTGCTCTAACTTTGATGCCATTCCAATTATGAGTCAGCACATCGGGTATGCTCTTATTCATCAAACTCACTTTGATTTTGCAAGTGTTGTGCTAGGTTTCATAGGGGATAGTGTGGCGCCCTCCAAACCCGGGTCAGAAGTTTGGGGTCCACACACACACCTTAATTATAACCTGTTTATAACAATAATAAAGATAATAATAATATATGCAGTGACCCTACTTACCAACCACCACGGACCGCAACAGGTTAAAGTATGCACACAAGCCAAACACACTAATATATTACAAACCGTTCAAATCCCAACTATTTCAAACTCAAACTGAGTATTAAACATTATTACAAACTTTTACAAACTTAAATTATTCCAAAAGAAGTCTACTAGCTCCACTTTCTCAACCTGAATCCCTAGCTCTCGCGCTGGACTGGGGATCCTCTTTACCAATTGGTTCCTTTTTAACTGGAAAGAATATAAACAACATCGCATAAATGAGCTAACTAGCTCAGCAAGTCACAATGACAAAACTGAGAATAATGATCATCAGATGAATATGGTTATGATATCAAGTGAACAATGGATTATGATTTAGAATTGGATATTATACTTTTAATTTAAAAACCAAGGTTAGGCTGTTGATCAGTCACGCACTAACCCCGAGCAAGGCACACAGCATTGCTCTAACTACTGGATCCAAGGCACACATTGGCCTAACTTGACCATTATATGGTCTGACCACGAATCTGGTCCACAATTTTATAAAAACAATCCAATTCTAACATAATAACAGAATATGCAATAATAAACAATAACCGAAATCATTAACAACAATAAATGTTTAACAATGAAAGGGTTTCAATCCTTTTAAGGATCAATAAGGCAATTTAAAAGCTTGGATGCTGGGTAATGAAAGAATTGGATAACAAAGGAATCAACATTTCAAGGTTTCAAGGATTTGGTCTTTCCAAGTATAAGATACCATGGGTTGAGTATATAATAGTTCATTTCAGTGTTTGGTATTTAGTTTGTATGTATTTATGGAGTAGTATCGTAGATTTGTGATTCTTGTTTGGGTATACAATAATCAATGGATTAGAAAGGATATGATTCATGGCTCAAGAATAATAACTGAAATCAGGATTTAGGTTTATGTGCTTCAAAGCACTTACAATATCACAGGATTATCAAGTACTATAATATCTCGAGAAAGTTCAGAACACTTGCCTGATATTAGCTTACTACACTACACTCGTTTCCAATCACAACCGTCTTACTCTTCAACTATCTATTTCCCTTTCTTACATCTTGCCTCTTCTGCTCACATATCATAAGCATCTATCAATAATTTACTCATGAAATTCTATTCAACACATACTTCTATCTACCCTTCGTTTTACCCAAATCCGATTAACGGATTGAAAGTTATGTAATAATCAAGTAAACACCGAATATATAGACCGATAGTCAATTAACAAGTCACATATAGCACATAATACATCACGTAATCAATGATATATTATTTATAAAGAAGTCTCGGGTCATAAATAGGCTTTCTGGTATTTAAAATGATTTTTAAAACATTTTTCGAAATTAAAACGGGTCGTTGGTTCAATTTCGGGTTAATAAACAGGGTCCGGTTGGCCCATTCTGACTCCGAAATAATTTTAGAATAATTCTCGAGCCTTGGAAATAATTTAGAATAATATTTTAAAGCTCGAAACTATTTTTCAGAATTTTTAAATCATTTTTAAATAATTAAATCTAATTAAATAATTAATTAAAATCAATTAATAATTAATTAAATCAATTAATCAATTAATTTTCGAATTAATTGACCAATTAATCAATTATAAATTAACTGAAATTAATTAACTAATTAATTTAGATTTATTTGTGAATTAAAAATAATTTTCAGAATTAAAATAATAATTTTCAGAATTAAAATAATAATTTTTAGAATTTTCAGAATTTAAAAATGAATTTTTATAATAAAAATAAATAGGAAATATGATTTTTAAATATTTTATAAACAGGAATCCTAAATTTGCAAAGTCTGGAAACTTCAGGACCTAACTGCATCGTTTTCAAAAGTTGGGGTACTAAACTGTAATTTTTACACCCCGTCGCCGGAAAACACAGAGGTGGCCGGAGAACACGTTCCCGGCGTCCTCACCCCACCAACACCTCCAGATCACATCTACACAACACCAGGAATACAATCATGCAATCAAAACAACCTAACAATCTCTGAGTTGGCCGAAATTTGGCCGTGAAGTTTTCCAGTTTTCGACGAACATCGGAAAACTTCAAAACACAACTCCCTTCTCTACAGACCTCGTTGGTTCATTAAACTTATACGTCTAGATTGCAAATTTCACAGAGAACACAACCCACTATAACACAACATCAATCTATCATAGAATAAGAAACCCCCAAATTTCAATTAAGAACATTCATACGGGTTATAAACCCTAATTTTGAAATTCGAAAATTAAACCCACTTTTGAGCATGTTATTGAACTCCAAATCAGACGTATGACATATGAAAATCATCAGGAAAACAAGCTCTACAACATGCAATCATCAAATCATACAAACAATCATCCGAACAAAAATTCATATTTTTAATAAAATAAATTCGAAAATAAATAAATTTTTAGAAAAATAACCTTGATTTCTGCAGTGAAACAAAGCTCAGAATCTGATAGAACACTTCAAATCCTTTGTTTTGGTTACTCAAGCTTTGAAAACAGAGATCGATAACGCCTTCGTTTTGCTGTTTGATTCTTAGAACAGTTTATGTAATTAGGGCTTTTCTCTGAAAATTATATAATTATCTGTCTGCAAATGATTTTGATACGAAACAAAATACGGTAAAAGGCTATTTATATTTACGAAAAATTAGTATCCCGTTGGATCATTCCGGATATAAAACGGTACGTTTATTTGTAAAAACTGATCCAAACGGTATCGGTTTTCGGGATAATTATCCAAATCAGTACAATTTGTACTGCGGTCTTGGTCTCAGCGCCTGGTTACACGTATTACGAAGTGATAATTGGGATAGTTTAATAAAAAGCTCCCGTTTATCGAAAATACGGGTTTTATTGATTTACCGAAATGAATATTGTATCGAACATGTTGCGCCGGGACCCGCGCAGGACAAACCGTACGCCGGATCGAAAAAGTCGAAACATGTAATATGCTCGGAATATTACAATTAGGTTAGGAAGGAGTTCTCGAAAGAGTTTCGGGTTTCAAAAACGTAATAACGGGTGACGTCGGTTGGTTCCCGTTTTTATAAAATAGATTTTAATTACCCGGAAACAGATTTTAGAAATTTCATATGATTCTTGTAAATCCATAAACCAACATAAAAATAATTAGGAAGATATGACAATTATCTATATTTTATTTTGGACATATAAAAATTAAAATACTCAATTAATATTATTTTTGAATATTCAAGTACAGATAACACTTAACAATTAGCTCACAGAATAGATACTGAACACACATAATAATTATATAATAGCAAAAATAATTACACGATATATCCCGGATATTACAGATAGGATGACAGATGATAGGAATGTAGTATACTTTGCTAGATTCTGTCAGCTTATATATAATTTATGTTGTGCTGATGAACCCCAACCTACCACTGATTTAATTCAACCTTTTAAACTTACAAAACGGGCGTTTAATGATTTGTTAAATGCTGACATAAAGAAACAAGTGGTTAGACCCTTACAGATACCTCGGTCTGTAAAACAGATCCTGGTAAATGCTGATCCTCACACCTACAGATCTGTTTATCCTGATGTTCAACCCACCAGCACATCCCAGCCACCACAACAACCATCAGAACATATCACACTCACACCTCAAACTTCTCAACCTCAACCTACTCAACCCTCAATCAGAACTTATTTCCAACCTTCACAGACATCTCAACTGTAACACCCCCAGATCCGGGGTCGGGGATCCGGGTCGTCACGATCTTTCTTTCCACAATATCACTTCACTTAATTAATAATAAATAACCTTATGCTGTGACCCCACACTAACACACACCACAACCCGTTATAGTCTCAGAGATGAAATTTAAATAAGTACAAGTCTTTGAATCCACAATTTAAAAGTTATTACAACCCAAAATGATTACTTGATAAATTTACAGTTAATTGCCATTATCTGCCACAAGTTATAATTATACATAATTGATTCTAAAAAGTAGATGGTCTGATCTACAATAGATCTACCTCTGCAGCTATAGCAGCTACAACATCAACGGGAAGAAGCGGGACGCTTCCCACGCGCTTGCGCTGGGTCTGCTGGAGTCTGGCCATCTTTCCTAACTGTTGTTGTGTGATGAAGAAATAAAGCAAGGGTGAGCAGCAAGCCCACCAAAATAATATGTATAATGATTAATAGTATATGAGCCTTCTCATAGTACTCATGAAAGTCTTGGTCAAAAGAAATGAACCAAGTTTGATATCTTAATGCGATGAAGTCGCAAAATATTCAGTATATATACATATATACTTTTCAAAATCTTGGAAGTCCTCTTCCATCCATAATATACACAGAGTTCCAGTTTATAACTGTATACACAAAAAATATCGTTGCAAGGTGATCTCATATATCTAACCTTGTCTCAACGTTTTTCCGAAAATCTTTGTCATTCATAAGACAATCATTAACCTGATATAAGTTTAAAAGATGAAGTTACAAGATACCCCAAAATACTTATATCTTTCCCAAATACTACTTGAACTACCCGCGTTCAAGTTATAATCAGTTTCAAAGGTTCATCACATAGATGAGACTACAAGACAAGATTTGAATAGATTCAATCTTTGAATATCATTATAAATAATGAAGTTACGAGATACTTCATTAAGTCCCGATATATAAATATATTCATATATATCTCCCATACATTTCTTGAAAACCTCTGTCATGTAAAGTATGAACAGAGTTGCAATATCCAATGAATTCGGAAGGAAAAGAATTTTGGCATAAACCAGATATCTTGTTGATCAGGCAAAGATACCAATAAGTAACCTTTTCTACTGTAGATGGATGAATTCCTCACCGGTCATCACCCTGGCCGCATTAGGACCTCGCGCTAGACCGTTACCCGGCCACTCACGCGTTGATGGACTGCCACCCAGCCACTTACACATTCATAGACCGTACCCCGGCCTGTCGCTTATGCCGACTCAATCAGATGGACTTACTTCCCGAAATTGGGCAAGTAATCAAATTGTTTTCTCAAAACAGCAACCATGTTGCGAATATAAAATACACCACAGAGCCGGATCCCCAAGATTTTTGAGCGAATATTCAAGTCTCCTTAAAATGGAAGATCTTGAATTTGGAAACAAGTTTTGGGATCCTCTCTACCTTTTAAATTCATTTTGAAGACTCGAAAACATTTTTAAGAATGTTTGGAGTAATGCTAATTTAATAAAATAAATCAGTCCCAATATGAAAGAAATATCTGAATATTATTATTTAAATAATACTCCCATAAAGAATAATTGAGGTAGAAGTTGGAAAACTTATACTTGACTAAATAGCAATTAATCAAAGATATACTTATACGAAAGTAATATCTTTATTTGAATAATCAAAAATAAGTTTGACTATCGACACCTTATTCTTTAATACAATAAAGAATATTATAAGTAATAATCGGAGTCATAATACCTCGAATGAATATTATAAATAATATTCATTAAATAAAATAAAGGAGTCATACATCCTCAAATGAATATCCAATTAATAATCATTAAATAATATAAACTGAGTCATAAGCCCTCGAATGAATATTCAAATCATATTGAAATAATAAAATAAACTGAGTCATAACCCTCGAATGAATATTCAAATCATATTCAAATAATAAAATAAACTGAGTCATAACCCTCGAATGAATATTCAATATAGTATTCAATTAATAAAATAAAAGTTATCGAATAAACCTTATTCGATTAATAGTTTGGAAAACTATAACCATATATATATAAAAATATATATATTATTCTCGGGAACATCGACTCCCGGTTTAGAAATATGTTCACCTTTGGGTCCCCTATACTAAGGGTATACGCAACTACTGCTTATCTCTAACATAGGTATTATACAACTATAAGCATCGAAATCAACAGATAGATAACCAGATTACGAAACAGAAATGCATATATACCATATCAGCATGCTCCAATATATCACAAAATTTGCTAATAACAATCATGCACTTATCACAAGATAATGCATATACATATATTTACATCACAACAACAGTATAACGGGTAGAAAACTTGCCTGAGCGACTGGGGGTTACGAATGGCTCGGGACGAGTCTGGTAACCTATAAGCAACAAGTAAGTTGGAATTAAACCAAAGTCACTTGTAAATCTATACTTTAACTAACTTAGACTCTAACGCTTGTTTTGCGCTTACTGATTCTCTTAAGTCACTCGAGTACCCTCGGCTCCACCATTTTTAATAATTTAACCTTTACGAGTTTTAAGGCGATTCCTTCGCGAGTGTCTTACCAACTGCCTAACACACTTACCATAAATGTTTCATACATTAATTAACCCTTTTTGGTCTTTAACCTATGTTTCAAAGTAAGGCGAGGGGAAAAGTTTCGTTCGCGAAACGCCGTTACTTGAAATGGTCGTTTCTCCTAAATCGTGCATCGGAATCGAATGAACTACATATCAAAACGAAGCTCGTAACATGAGCTATCTAAACATGGCAGTGGTCATAATCTAGCAGGGGGTTCTCGGGTCCTAATATTATGCACAAAAACAGTCCAAAGAAAATCGGACGTTACGACGGCTATGTTTACGCGATTACCAATGTTTAAACTACTCCAATTAACCACCAACCAACTCATAACCATCAATACAACAAAACTTCACCTAAACCATACCACATCAGTCCATAATCTCCAAGGTTTTCAACTCAAACAACCACAATCAAGACCTATGAACTATAATCAAGCTTCAATTACCAAAACACTTCCAAATCAAACCAAACTACTAATAATCACAATCCATGCTTCTCATTTCACAACACCAACCATTAAACTTACTAACAAATAAAGTAAAGGCTAGGGTTTGAAGTTTATACCTTCCTTGGGAGGTGTTAAGTTGCTAGGAAGCCTTAGGGAGCCTCCTACAAGCTTGATCTTTCCAAAGAAATCAAGAACACAAAGTTAGGCTTTGAAGTTTCTAAAAGTCCGATTTAAAGAACTGTAAAAATGAGGGTCTTACCATGATTATTTGGACGAGACTTGTGAACAAGAGTTGTAGGCCATCTCAATACCTTTCCAATGAGCTATAGAATACAATATTTGAGTGAGAAATGAAGGAGATACAGCAGTTTTAGTGTTCTGGTTCTGTTTTGGCCGAGAGCATGAAGAACAATGCCTTGGTTTCTTTTTGATTTTGATGAAAATGATTTTACTTGGCTTGGTTGCTTTGTTTTTGTGTTTGATTTAGTCAATTACCTTGTTGCCCTTGAATTTGTGTGGTTCTCATTCAACCACACCTCCTTCCTTCCCATGTCATGCTTGTGTCATCCTCATGATGTCATCCTCCCCTCCTTGTCCTCTTTCTATTGGTTGGATGACATCATCCCCACTAATCTCCTTGATTAACTTCCTAATCGTTTGCCTAATGACCGCTGATCTGTTATACGGTTCGCTTAACTTTCGTTTTCGTTTATCGTTTGAGGGATCATACCCGGGATCTTATTACTTAGGTTCCCTTAACCTTTCTCAATATATTGTATTCCTTTTATGATCCTCTCTTATAATCCTTTAATTTAAATCCTTTTTATCCTGTTACCTTATACTCAATTCTTTCCGTATCTATTGAATTTCCGGGAAAAATCAAAGTGTTCGGATTTGGATTCTGACGATCTTTACATACACTTATATCCCATATAAAGTACTAATAAAATCTCAGAATATCCATATCAGAACCCCTACATAGTGTGGCATGAAAAGTTTTCTCATTCAGCAAAAACACTATTCATAAGGGTTTCAAAAATTTCCCAAAAATTGGGGTTATTACAGTCTCCCCTCCTTAAAAGGATTCCGTCCCGGAATCAGATAGAAATGAATAGGGATACCTTCTTAATATTGCACTTTCTAACTCTCAAGTCAATTTTCCCACATTGTGGTCCTGCCACCAAACTCTGCCTAGTTTGATAATCCTTCCCCTAAGCACTTGTTCCTTTTCACTCTATAACCCTTCCTGGTTGCTCCATATAGGTTACGTCGGGTTGCATGTCTATGCGCTCATATGCCCCTATTTATCTGGCATCTGAATTACACTTCCTTAACATTGATACGTGAAACACGTTACGAACTTGTTACATGTTCGGGGTTAGGGCTAGCTCATATGATAACTTCCCAATATGTCTTAATATATCCAAGGGTCCAACAATTCGTGGACTTAGCTTTCATTTCTTTCCGAACCTCATCCTTTCTTTCCAAGGGAATACCTATAACAACACTAGGTCCCCTACTTCCTATTCTTTGTCCTTTCGTGTCAAATCAACATATTTATCATGTCCATCTTGGGCTACTACCTGCCGTCCTCTGATTAGATCTATTATATCCCTGGTCCTTTGGACAACTGCGGGTCCGAGCATCTTGCGCTCTACAACTTAATCCTAACATAAGGGAGATCGACATTGTCTTCCCTCAAGGATCTCATAAGGCGATACCTCGATACTAACATACGATCGATTATCGTGAGATAACTTAATCTGCGTTAAGTGATCATTCCAAATTCTTTCAAGTCTATTGCACCGGCTCTCATCATAGCTTCTAGCATTATATCTTTTGCTTCTCACTACCCATCATTTTCCAGTTCGTAGTCGTTACTATCTTCCGTACATAATATTATACTGGTTACACTTTTGCTCGTTAGTGTTCTATAACCTTTTAATAACCACGTCAACCTTAGTATCATGAACGTGTTTCCATTCTGAATACCACCATAACTTTACTACTCCTTTTTCAGCTGCTTCTATCTTTGGAAGCTTAATCCTTCATATAGAAGTAAAGGAATTTGTTGAGAGATCACTATGATCATGAACACTTGTTATATCGCTTAGTTAGTACAGAAGGTGGCCAGCCTTTAGTACTTGACAAGCAATTAAACAATAGTTGGTATCCTACTAGGTTTCTATCACACAGATAGACAGTCATTCGGCAATACCTCCCCTTCTGGAAGGGTTGTTCTTCTCAAATTACATGAAATGAAAAGAAGAGAAAAGAACGAACTGAAGAGAATTGTATATATATAAAAAAATATACTACCACAAAATATCTGGCTTGGAATCTACCTCTGAACTATAGAGGTTTGTCATAGGAGAACAAAACATATATGTATTTATATCAACATCAAGTATTATAGCATCCTATTTCACATGCCTAAATATTTCTATTCCGTTCATCATTCTATGGACCCATGCTCTTCCTCGAGCTTATACACAATCACCTTTGAAACTCCCTCGACATCGAAAATCGAATCTGGGATCTCATTCTATACATCATCGCTACTAGAATTCTATGCTTGCACCGCAACCTTCCTCGTATAATAATACGACTCTCTATTGATAAGAAAGAATAATAATTCACCAGGTAGATACTCTACTTAATTAGTCTATCAATGATAACTTATACACTACCACGACCCGATTAGTGGTACTCAATCTCAACACCCATTCCAATACAACTCTCATGGTTGTAATCAGCTCACTACTCGCAGAATCATTGCTGCCTTACTATGGTCCACCACTGACCCACTGTAGTCATTCATTTTCCCTGAAGTCTTAATAGCTAACCATACAGAGTCCATACATCTCGTATCAAATCCTTCTAAGGAGGTAACATAATCACCATTCCTGATTCATGAAGAACACTCCTGATCCTGACATACATACATGACATGAAGCAGATAAAAGTGCAGAAGAGTTTCAATAAAAGGAACGATAGCAGGTTAATACCATTCTTAATCATACGCCCTATTTAGAAGAATTAACTCAAGGGTTCATCTAGTCCTTTTTGAAACATGGTCCTGGCTTATCTCAAGATAGGACCTTCTAAGATAGATAGCCCGTTCATGGCGATTACACGAATTAAACCTTTACCAACTACTATTACGGTTGGGTATTGCACAGTCATCAGAAGGAATGTCAATCTTCCAAACCATAATACAACCTTCACAGTTTTAACCATCATCACTGTATTTTTTTTTTGGCACAAGCGCCTATAATTATCCACTTACCTTTAAAGTGTCGGCCACCTCTTTGGCCTTTCCTGATAGTAAAATTTCCTTACAGTCAATGTCATTTTAATCACCTCCAAATAAATTTTCTACCTTATTTCCGATCACTGTTTGAGTGAAGATGTTTTCCTTAAAATCAGATGGGAAAAAAAATATCACCATTTTTCCATAAGTTATTGCCTCATTCTTTAGAGGCTAATCACTGTCAAGACTGACTCTCAATCATACTTAGAACATTTTTTTTTCTTAAGTCCTAATTGCCCTGAACAATTTCGACCATTACTGGTTCGATCCATACTTTCTCGTGGTTTAACACGTGCCCCACTTGGCATCATTATAATTACGTCATATTTCCTTTATCCACATTTCTATTCTTGAGAATTTTGAATATTACCTTTTTCCTTATAAAACCTCTAAGGTTATCCTTTAATCGTTCCTCCTGTATTCCCTAGATACAGGGCATATCACAATACCATTTACTAATAGTAGAACCATTGTCTATATACTTCTGCAAAATCTCTCCACTGATTCTTAAAGGTTGTTGTTACCTTAACCCTTTCCCAATCATACTGTCAAAACTCATACTGTCCCTATTAAGGGTGACATGCCAACCTTTATGCAGTCCCCTAGGATTCATTTTAAGTTACCAATGTTCTATCCTTAATTCCACCTTAAAAAGGTACCTGCATCCTTCCACGAATAAATCAAGTCATATATCCTTGATAGATTATCATATTCATCATTCCCACCTCGATAGTCTATACCTAACTTCATAATAGCATCCTTATTCAAATTGAGGTCAATCCATATGGCCTCCAAAAGATAACAACGGTTATCCGCTTGTCTTTCCTGATTTGGTAATGATCACATGGATGATCTGGAAGATATTGGTCGTGTTCAACGTGAACTTCTTCTTAATAAATCCTTATTTACTTTTGTTGTTTATCTCAACAGTCATCTCAATGTTGGGATATCTTTCATACCT
Source organism: Apium graveolens (assembly GCF_009905375.1). Classification (NCBI taxonomy): domain Eukaryota; kingdom Viridiplantae; phylum Streptophyta; class Magnoliopsida; order Apiales; family Apiaceae; genus Apium; species Apium graveolens. The sequence continues at coordinate 184,522,459 of NC_133650.1, read as the reverse complement.
GGCGTCTCCCTTCCTGGGTATCAAGCCACCGGTCTTACACTTCACATTCTTGAAGGTCACTTCCTTCATCCAATTTTCTTAATTTCTTACTTTCTTGTCTCCTCAGTCTATCCGCGTCTCATTATTTATCCTTCGAACTATCTCAAGGTTTCTTCGAATCCTCCCAACTTACAGGGGATAATATATATGTATCTCTTATACCTTCAACCATCAATTTAACTCATGGTATATCACCCTCATCCTGACGATTACATACTTTTCTATGTCTATTGCTATGAGTCTTTAGGGTTTCCTCATACCCAACTCCCTTATCATTCCTCAAACTCCATTGCCTTTATATTCCTTTCCACTTCAGTTTCTTTTTATTTTCCTTTCTCTTATCATTATTTCATGGACCAACACAACATAAACATTGATTTCATACATCCTGTCATTCTGGATTCGTGTCCTCAGAATGAATCTTGATAACTTTTACAACTTAGATTCATAATTCATCATACTCGTCTGCCTTTGTTCTGTCTCTAAAGCTTTTACACTATCTCCATAACCTTGGGAAGTACTTTCCTAAAACAATTGACTGAACTTAAATCAGTTTATTATAACCTCTGGCTCCGTGCCTTTCTTGGTCTTTCACCAGCGGGTGGCCTCTCTCTTAGGAGGGTAAGTGACAAAAACAGTCCTTTATGGTTCGTCAATCATTTAGAATCTCAAATGATTCCTCTATTTCCTTTAGCCAGGCTCTTGCCTCGGCTGGGTCAGCTTGTTCTATGGAACTCTGAGAGCTTAGCGACTTAAAGGTCCTGAAAGAAATTCTCACCGTACTGTCTCCTCAGGGTGGTGGTTGGGGATAATAGTCTAAGTTCTCTTTAGACAGGTCCATGAATTGCCGTATAGGGGTACCATCTCGGGTCTCCTTTCCTTACTCGACTTTTTGTTTCCTTAGTATGAAATGTTTCATCCTACTCCCCATAATTGGGGTCATCTTTTAATTTAAAATCCTCATTTTCCACTCCATTATGTCATGGGTTCCTTCTATCTTGATGGCGACCTCCCTGACTATCACGTTCAGGGTTTGCTCTAAATCTTATTCTTCAAACTCGCTTTCATCTAAGATCTCATCTTTAAGCTCTTGAACATTTGGAACCCAAATTCTGTAGGAATACCTCATTATTCCCTTCTCATCTTTCTCGGTATTAACCTCTTATCTATTTGTTGGCTCTCTGCCTTCATTTATAACTTTTTCTGGCACAATATGATCTTTTCCAATAATTCGGGCTGTATTGCTATCTCAAACAGCTTTTCGGTACCGGCTCCGGTTACCTTCACTACTATTTCCATTTTCTCAAAATCTCTTATAAACTCTCCAAAAGACATTATCATCTTGAGTCTCTCCTTTTTACTAAGGGCATCAGCCACCATATTGGCTTTCCCCGAATGATAAAGAATCTCCCAATCATAATTCTTGATTAGCTCTAACCGCCTCCTCTGGCGTATGTTGAGCTCTTTCTACGTAAGAATGTACTAGAGCACTTATGGCTTAGGTAATTCTCGCACTTCTCTCCATACAAGTAGTGCCTCCAATCTTTAGGGTAAAACTATTGCCACGAGCCTAAGCTCATGGGCGGGGATATCAAATTTCATATTACCTTAATTATCTTGACGCAGACGCGATTATCTTGCTGTGCTAAGAAGCACCCTAATTCCTTATGCGAAGCGTCACTTACAAATCACAAAATCTCCTTTTTCCATCCGGCAACGCCAGCATAGGGGCCATCACCAACCTCTGCTTCAGTTCTTGAAAGCTGTTCTCGCATTTCTCTGTCCATTCGAACTTCTCAGTCTTACGAGTAAGCCGCGTTAAAGGGGCTACTATCTTTACAACTTGAACGAACCTCCGGTAGTGACCGGCCAATCCTACCTCTGGTAGTTGCCCTAACCATGGTCATCAATTCCTCAGTGGTCTTTTATTCATTCTTGTCAGGATCCTCCATGGGATCCTCCTCAACAACTATCCCTTCTAGGACAACATCCTCAACCGCTAAATTCTCAATATCAACATCATCTGGTCCTGCATTAGGACACTCTATCGGATCCACAATCCGATCTCCAATTAGTAATAAAATATCATCGCGATGTTGCTCCTCAACCTCAGGGTTCGGAGTCCCGCTACCATATACGATAACGAACTACGCTCCTATCACGATATTTATAAGGGTTCCCATAAGGGTTTTAACTGTCAGTACTACGTTAGGTAGCCCGACTATGAACTTGGCAAGAGTTCTTATTATCTTAGTGAACTTATTATCTTAACGTCCCATCATCTCTGAGGTTTATAACGCTTAGCTCTGATACCATTTCTGTAACACCCCCAGATCCGGGGTCGGGGATCCGGGTCGTCACGATCTTTCTTTCCACAATATCACTTCACTTAATTAATAATAAATAACCTTATGCTGTGACCCCACACTAACACACACCACAACCCGTTATAGTCTCAGAGATGAAATTTAAATAAGTACAAGTCTTTGAATCCACAATTTAAAAGTTATTACAACCCAAAATGATTACTTGATAAATTTACAGTTAATTGCCATTATCTGCCACAAGTTATAATTATACATAATTGATTCTAAAAAGTAGATGGTCTGATCTACAATAGATCTACCTCTGCAGCTATAGCAGCTACAACATCAACGGGAAGAAGCGGGACGCTTCCCACGCGCTTGCGCTGGGTCTGCTGGAGTCTTGCCATCTTTCCTAACTGTTGTTGTGTGATGAAGAAATAAAGCAAGGGTGAGCAGCAAGCCCACCAAAATAATATGTATAATGATTAATAGTATATGAGCCTTCTCATAGTACTCATGAAAGTCTTGGTCAAAAGAAATGAACCAAGTTTGATATCTTAATGCGATGAAGTCGCAAAATATTCAGTATATATACATATATACTTTTCAAAATCTTGGAAGTCCTCTTCCATCCATAATATACACAGAGTTCCAGTTTATAACTGTATACACAAAAAATATCGTTGCAAGGTGATCTCATATATCTAACCTTGTCTCAAGTTTTTCCGAAAATCTTTGTCATTCATAAGACAATCATTAACCTGATATAAGTTTAAAAGATGAAGTTACAAGATACCCCAAAATACTTATATCTTTCCCAAATACTACTTGAACTACCCCCGTTCAAGTTATAATCAGTTTCAAAGGTTCATCACATAGATGAGACTACAAGACAAGATTTGAATAGATTCAATCTTTGAATATCATTATAAATAATGAAGTTACGAGATACTTCATTAAGTCCCGATATATAAATATATTCATATATATCTCCCATACATTTCCTGAAAACCTCTGTCATGTAAAGTATGAACAGAGTTGCAATATCCAATGAATTCGGAAGGAAAAGAATTTTGGCATAAACCAGATATCTTGCTGATCAGGCAAAGATACCAATAAGTAACATTTTCTACTGTAGATGGATGAATTCCTCACCGGTCATCACCCTGGCCGCATTAGGACCTCGCGCTAGACCGTTACCCGGCCACTCACGCGTTGATGGACTGCCACCCAGCCACTTACACATTCATAGACCGTACCCCGGCCTGTCGCTTATGCCGACTCAATCAGATGGACTTACATCCCGAAATTGGGCAAGTAATCAAATTGTTTTCTCAAAACAGCAACCATGTTGCGAATATAAAATACACCACAGAGCCGGATCCCCAAGATTTTTGAGCGAATATTCAAGTCTCCTTAAAATGGAAGATCTTGAATTTGGAAACAAGTTTTGGGATCCTCTCTACCTTTTAAATTTATTTTGAAGACTCGAAAACATTTTTAAGAATGTTTGGAGTAATGCTGATTTAATAAAATAAATCAGTCCCAATATGAAAGAAATATCTGAATATTATTATTTAAATAATACTCCCATAAAGAATAATTGAGGTAGAAGTTGGAAAACTTATACTTGACTGAATAGCAATTAATCAAAGATATACTTATACGAAAGTAATATCTTTATTTGAATAATCAAAAATAAGTTTGACTATCGACACCTTATTCTTTAATACAATAAAGAATATTATAAGTAATAAGCGGAGTCATAATACCTCGAATGAATATTATAAATAATATTCATTAAATAAAATAAAGGAGTCATACATCCTCAAATGAATATCCAATTAATAATCATTAAATAATATAAACTGAGTCATAAGCCCTCGAATGAATATTCAAATCATATTGAAATAATAAAATAAACTGAGTCATAACCCTCGAATGAATATTCAAATCATATTCAAATAATAAAATAAACTGAGTCATAACCCTCGAATGAATATTCAATATAGTATTCAATTAATAAAATAAAAGTTATCGAATAAACCTTATTCGATTAATAGTTTGGAAAACTATAACCATATATATATATAAATATATATATTATTCTCGGGAACATCGACTCCCGGTTTAGAAATATGTTCACCTTTGGGTCCCCTATACTAAGGGTATACGCAACTACTGCTTATCTCTAGCATAGGTATTATACAACTATAAGCATCGAAATCAACAGATAGATAACCAGATTACGAAACAGAAATGCATATATACCATATCAGCATGCTCCAATATATCACAAAATTTGCTAATAACAATCATGCACTTATCACAAGATAATGCATATACATATATTTACATCACAACAACAGTATAACGGGTAGAAAACTTGCCTGAGCGACTGGGGGTTACGAATGGCTCGGGACGAGTCTGGTAACCTATAAGCAACAAGTAAGTTGGAATTAAACCAAAGTCACTTGTAAATCTATACTTTAACTAACTTAGACTCTAACGCTTGTTTTGCGCTTACTGATTCTCTTAAGTCACTCGAGTACCCTCGGCTCCACCATTTTTAATAATTTAACCTTTACGAGTTTTAAGGCGATTCCTTCGCGAGTGTCTTACCAACTGCCTAACACACTTACCATAAATGTTTCATACATTAATTAACCCTTTTTGGTCTTTAACCTATGTTTCAAAGTAAGGCGAGGGGAAAAGTTTCGTTCGCGAAACGCCGTTACTTGAAACGGTCGTTTCTCCTAAATCGTGCATCGGAATTGAACGAACTACATATCAAAACGAAGCTTGTAACATGAGCTATCTAAACATGGCAGTGGTCATAATCTAGCAGGGGATTCTCGGGTCCTAATATTATGCACAAAAACAGTCCAAAGAAAATTGGACGTTACGACGGCTATGTTTACGCGATTACCAATGTTTAAACTACTCCAATTAACCACCAACCAACTCATAACCATCAATACAACAAAACTTCACCTAAACCATACCACATCAGTCCATAATCTCCAAGGTTTTCAACTCAAACAACCACAATCAAGACCTATGAACTATAATCAAGCTTCAATTACCAAAACACTTCCAAATCAAACCAAACTATTAATAATCACAATCCATGCTTCTCATTTCACAACACCAACCATTAAACTTACTAACAAATAAAGTAAAGGCTAGGGTTTGAAGTTTATACCTTCCTTGGGAGGTGTTAAGTTGCTAGGAAGCCTTAGGGAGCCTCCTACAAGCTTGATCTTTCCAAAGAAATCAAGAACACAAAGTTAGGCTTTGAAGTTTCTAAAAGTCCGATTTAAAGAACTGTAAAAATGAGGGTCTTACCATGATTATTTGGACGAGACTTGTGAACAAGAGTTGTAGGCCATCTCAATACCTTTCCAATGAGCTATAGAACACAATATTTGAGTGAGAAATGAAGGAGATACAGCAGTTTTAGTGTTCTGGTTCTGTTTTGGCCGAGAGCATGAAGAACAATGCCTTGGTTTCTTTTTGATTTTGATGAAAATGATTTTACTTGGCTTGGTTGCTTTGTTTTTGTGTTTGATTTAGTCAATTACCTTGTTGCCCTTGAATTTGTGTGGTTCTCATTCAACCACACCTCCTTCCTTCCCATGTCATGCTTGTGTCATCCTCATGATGTCATCCTCCCCTCCTTGTCCTCTTTCTATTGGTTGGATGACATCATCCCCACTAATCTCCTTGATTAACTTCCTAATCGTTTGCCTAATGACCGCTGATCTGTTATACGGTTCGCTTAACTTTCGTTTTCGTTTATCGTTTGAGGGATCATACCCGGGATCTTATTACTTAGGTTCCCTTAACCTTTCTCAATATATTGTATTCCTTTTATGATCCTCTCTTATAATCCTTTAATTTAAATCCTTTTTATCCTGTTACCTTATACTCAATTCTTTCCGTATCTATTGAATTTCCGGGAAAAATCAAAGTGTTCGGATTTGGATTCTGACGATCTTTACATACACTTATATCCCATATAAAGTACTAATAAAATCTCAGAATATCCATATCAGAACCCCTACATAGTGTGGCATGAAAAGTTTTCTCATTCAGCAAAAACACTATTCATAAGGGTTTCAAAAATTTCCCAAAAATTGGGGTTATTACATCAACCTTCATCATCAGCACATACTGTGAGGCCTTCATCTTCAAAGCCCAAGAGGACAAAGACTATACCTCAGACACAATAGAAGAGAAGGAGGATTGTTCTGAGAGATGAGTCAGACAGTGAGGAACAGGTTCCAGTGTCAGAACCTGTTGTCAAAGAAGCTGAGAAGGTCTCTTCTCAGAAGGATACTGGAATTGGGGGTTCTAAGCTTCTCAAAAGGCTTAGAAGGATGTATTCTGATGAAACTCCCAAGGTATCCCCACCTTCAAAGAGATACAAGAAACAGAGAGCTCACAGGGACAGGGCTAAGCCAGTTTCAGAGGATGAGAAAGTAGCAGCTAAGGAAGGAGATCAGAAATCTCTAATCTTAAAGGAGCCAATTGCTGAAGCTACTACATCTACATCACCATTGTCACCAATTCAGGATACAGCTCAAGACAGAGTATCTACACCTCATGTGTCTCCTGTAATTCATCGAGTACCTACTGAAGACCCAGGAACAAGTGCTGAGATTGATATTCACAACCTGATTGTGCCTGAGGTTCTGTACTTAGAAGCTCCACCAGCTCCAATCACTCCACCACCAACACCACTTCTTGATGCTGATTTTAATCCAGAATTGCCTACAACGTCTTCTGTTGTGCATATATTGTGTACTTGATGATTTCATAAACAAAACATCTAAGTGGATTTTACTTAGTGAAATAATGTAGCACTCGACGGATAAGAATTATAGTCCTGACGGATAACTCATTATAGTCCCGACGGATGTTAACTTATTATCCATCGAGTGAGTAGCTTATGTAATAATAAGTCTGTAGCACAGTTCTGTATAAATCTTTGTATAGATTCTGTAGTAGCCTATAAGTCATGTTGACTTTAACTAGATATGCAGAATAGGTTGATTAATTGTATATAAATGATGTCTTGTAATTCTGCATAAGTGAAATGAAGTCAAGTGCCAAAATAGCTACCGACGGATGATTAACAAAGCCATCGACGGATGATCAAATGACTATCAACGGATGTTTAATATAGCAGTCGACGGATGTTCAGAAAGTCGAAGGATGATCATATATCCAACGGATGTTCATATAATCCAACGGATGATCATGTAAATAATTCAAACAGCAGTTGAACAGTGAAAGCTGAGCACAGCCGTCGAGATGTATACAAATCTACTGTGGAAACCCATTAACTGGGTAATAGAGGATGAAAAGCAGCAAAACTTAAGTCTGATAGTTTTTATATTTATTCAGTCTTTTTGACTTTTTAATCTTGGTAATATATAAACCAAGAACATAGCAAATAGAAATATAAGTGTTGAGACACAAAAACAGAGAAATCTTTGTAAGCAGAATCTTTAGCATTTCCCTGTATTCTCAGCAGTTCGATTTGTAAGCAGCTATGAGCATTCTTGCACACAGAGTCCTCTCGATATATAATATATATCTCTGGTGGAATTGTTTAAATCCACCAGAAAGTTTTTAAAGACTCTTGTTTTTAATTACTTATGTTTTGATTCAGTTAAGTTTCTATTCCGCATTATGCTAATCCAAACATTTATATCTATATTCGAGTTGAACATTTTTATTTCGAGAAAAAGGTTCAAGAATTCCATTCAACCCCCCTTCTGTAATTCTTGCTATATTGTTAAGGGACTAACAATTGGTATCAAAGCAAGCTCTTAATATACAAAGAGTTTAAAGATCAAAACAATTCAGCAAGATGAACAAGAAAGACTTTGGAGTCAAGATTCCTTTTCTAGATAAAGATAATTACCATCATTGGAAGGTAAAGATGCATCTTCATATGCTTTCTCAAGACGAGGCCTATGTGGACTGCATAGAAAGAGGTCCTCATGTTCCAATGAGAGCTGCAACAGGAAATGAGCCATCTGTTCCCAAACCAAGGCATGAATGGTCTGATCCTGACATTGAACAAGTCAGGAAGGATAAAAAGGCCATGAACATTCTGTTCAATGGAGTTGATGCAGACATGTTTGACAACATTATAAACTGCAAAACTGCCAAGGAAGTCTGGGATACTATACAGATAATCTGTGATGGCACTGTGCAAGTTAGAGAAAATAAAATGCAGCTCTTGATTCAGCAATATGAGCATTTTCACAATAAGGAAAGTGAGTCACTCACTGACATTTTTAGTAGATTCCAAAAACTACTAAATGCTCTTAAGTTGCATGGAAGAGTCTATCAGACTAAAGACTCTAATCTAAAATTCCTTAGATCTCTTCCAAAGGAATGGTAACCATTGACAGTCTCATTGAGAAACTCACAAGATTATAAAGAGTTTACTTTGGAGAGACTGTATGGCATCTTGAAGACCTATGAGCTTGAGATAGAGCAGGATGAAAGGATGGAGAGAGGAAAGAAGAAAGGAGGATCCATTGCACTAGTTGCTGATTTAGAAAAGGAGAAGGAAGTGAAGATGGAAGCTGTTGAGTCAACTTCTAAGGTCTGTGAGAACAAGGGCAAGGGGTTTGCAGCAGAGAGTGAAGATTCATTGAGCCAAGATGACATGGAGGACATTGATGAGCACCTAGCATTTCTCTCCAGGAGATTTGCCAAGCTCAAGTTCAAAAAGAACTTTGGAGCAGCCAAGCCAAATAGAAACATGGTGGATAAGTCAAAATTTAAATGTTTCAAATGTGGCTTGGCAGGGCATTTTGCAAATGAGTATAGAAAGTCAGATTCCAGTAATAAAAGGTTTGAGTCTGTGGATTATAAGCAAAAATACTTTGATCTACTCAAATAAAAGGAAAGGGCTTTTATTACACTAGAGAATGACTGGGCAGCAGATGGTTTGGATGAAGATGAAGATGTCAGCTATGTCAATCTAGCCCTAATGGCCAAGTCTGATGAAACAGAGACTAGTTCCTTAAGCAATCAGGTAATTACTACAAACCTTGCACATTTATCCAAAGCTGAGTGTAATGATGCCATAAATGACATGTCTACAGAATTATATCATTTGTGTGTTACACTTAAGTCTCTTACTAAAGAAAATGCTAAAATAAAAGAAAACAACTTGTTTTTAAGTGAGAGGAATAATGTGCTTGAGTCTCTGTTTATTGATTTTGAGAAATTAAGAATTGAGTGTAAGATTGCTAAGGAGGAATTAACTGAGTCCTTGAAAAAGGAAGAGATTTTAAAAAAGCATCTCGAGCGTGAACAAGAGGTGATTAAAGCATGGAAAACATCCAGGGATGTCCATGCTCAAATCACCAAAGTTCAAGGAATTGAGTCTTTTTGTGATGAAGCCTGGAAAAAGAATAAAGAGAAACTAGAATCCAATTTGGTAGATGGTTTGCTGACAGATGTAGACTCGACGGATGATGAGGACTATCCGTCGGATAACAAAAAGTGTTATCCGTCGAAATATGAAAATCCTCATCCGTCGGCTGTGAGCAAGCCCATTAGCAAAGCCAAACTAATCAAGCTAAATGAGAAGTATGGGTCTGTTTCCAAGAAATTTATTTCAGGAGAGTCAAGCCAAGTTAAGAAAGGGAGAATGGCTAATGTTGGTCACATGACTGTCAAACAGTTGAGTGACAGACTTGAGAAAATTGAGGTAAAAACAGAGACTAAAAGGAAAAACAATTGGAATGGTAAAGTAGGGATTAACAAACACAATAACTACACACCTGGTAAATATGCTCCTAGAAAAATCTGTGTCAAGTGTGGTAGTGTAAATCATTTGTCTGTTAATTGCAAATCTGCCATGCCTACTCCCATGTCTGTTCAGTCTCAATTTCCTCACATGAATGCAATGTCTTCCATGCCTGTTAATGCTATGCCTACACAGAACATGAATGCACAGTTTGCTAATATGCCATTTGCACCTAATCCATATTATGCTGCATGCAGTATGCCTTAAATGCCATTTAGCATGCCCTACTGGAATAACATGTTTACACCAAGCATGCCATTTCCTGGTAGCCATAATATGCATGATAATTCTGTTGCATTAAATGGTTTTAAAGGTCCAACCCAAATGACTAAGGAAGAAACTGAAATTCCCAAGTCAAATGAGTTAAGACCTAAGAAACAGAAGAAAAAAGCTAACAAGGCAGGACCCAAGGAAATTTGGGGTACCAAAATCAACTTGATTTGATTTTGATGTGTCCAGGGAAACAGAAGGAATCTTTGGTACTTGGATAGTGGTTGTTCAAGGCACATGACTGGTGATTCTACCCTGATCACTGAGTTTAAGAAGAGAGCTGGCCCAAATATTACTTTTGGAGATGATAACAAGGGTTATACTGTGGGATATGGCTTGATTTCAAAGGACAATGTCATCATAGAGGAGGTTGCTTTAGTGGATGGTCTTAAACACAATCTATTTAGTATCAGCTAGCTTTGTGACAAAGGCAATTCAGTAACCTTCAACAAAGAAGCCTGTGTTGTGACTAATAATCAAAGCAACAAAGTGGTTCTCACTGGTGTGAGAAGAGGAAATTTGTACCTAGCTGATTTCAACTCAACTAAAGCTGAATCTGTAACTTGTCTTCTTAGTAAAGCAAGTCAAGATGAAAGTTGGCTATGGCACAAGAAGCTATCCCATTTAAACTTTAAGACCATGAATGAGTTGGTAAAGAAAGAACTAGTAAGAGGCATTCCTCTAGTGGAGTTTACTAAGGATGGACTGTGTCATGCCTGCCAAAAGGGGAAGCAGATTAAAGCATCATTCAGAAAGAAACTTGATTCAGCAATTGAAGAGCCGTTGCAACTGCTTCACATGAATTTGTTTGGACCAGTCAATGTATTGTCAATATCAAGGAAAAGATTTTGCCTAGTAATTGTAGATGATTTCTCAAAGTTCTCTTGGACATATTTCCTAAAGTCTAAAGATGAGGCTAGTGAAATCATCATCAATCACATAAGGCAAGTTAACAATCATCCTGATATCAAAGTTAGAAGAATCAGGAGTGATAATGGAACTGAGTTCAAGAACTATGTCATGAGAGCATTTTGTGAAGAAATTGGGATCTTGCATGAGTTTTCAGTAGCAAGGACTCCACAACAGAATGGAGTAGTGGAAAGGAAGAACATATCACTTATTGAAGCTGCAAGGACAATGCTTGAAGAATCTAAACTTCCAACATATTTCTGGGCTGAAGCTGTAAAAACTGCATGCTACACTCAGAATATTTCTCTGATTAATCAAGCAAGATGCATGACTCCCTATCAATTGTTCAAGAACAAGAAGCCAACTCTAAACTTTCTTCATGTCTTTGGCTGCAAATGCTATATCCTGAGAAATCAAACTGATCAAAATGGGAAGTTTGATGCTAAAGCAGATGAAGGAATTTTTGTTGGATATGTTGTTGGTAAAGTATATAGAGTCTACAATCTAAGAACCAACATTGTTGTGGAATCTATACATGTTGTGTTTGATGATAAAAAGATTGAAGGACTAGAAGATGGAGATCACCATGAGAGCCTCAAATTCGATAATGTTGAGATGGTTAGTGATGAAAGTGATGATGAGAGTGATCAAGAAACAGTGTCTAAGGATAATGCAGACAAATCTTCCACCAATGAAGCACAAAACTCAACATCCGTCGAGTTGCATAATACTTCATCTGTTGGAAGACAATCTGTGTTATCCGTCGAAAGACAACCTGCCTCATCCGTCGATAATCAAAATTCACCATCCGTCCGGTTATCAAAAGGAGCAGGTGGTCAAGATAGATCACCTACAGAAAATTCTCCCTTCTCAAATCAAAGATCCATAAATTCAGGGGAATTTTCTAGCAATCAAAACTCAATCACACATCAAGACAATCATGAGGCCTCTTCATCTAGAGCTGATCTACCTCAGCAAAGGAAATGGACAAAAGATCACCCATTTGAGCTTATCATTGGTGATGTGTCTTCTAGAGTTCAAATAAGAAGAGCAACTCAGGAAGAATGTCTATACAGCAGCTTTCTATCAAAGGAAGAACCAAAGAAGGTAGAAGATGCTTTGTTGGATCCTGATTGGATTTTAGCTATGCAGGAGGAGCTAAACCAATTTGAAAGGAATAAAGTATGGAAGCTGGTACCCAAGCCTAAAGGAAATAATCCAATAGACACCAAGTGGGTATTCAGAAACAAGATGGATGAAAATGGCATAGTAATCAGGAATAAAGCTAGATTGGTTGCTAAGGGTTATTGTTAGCAAGAAGGAATAGATTTTGATGAAACTTTTGCTCCTGTTGCAAGACTTGAAGCCATCAGAATCTTCTTAGCCTATGCAGCCCATGCTAATTTCAAGGTCTATCAAATGGATGTCAAAAGTGCCTTTCTGAATGGAGATTTGGAGGAAGAAGTATATGTCAGTCAACCTCCTGGTTTTAAGGATCCAAATTTTCCAGAATATGTCTATTATCTTCTGAAAGCACTTTATGGACTGAAGCAAGCACCTAGAGCCTGGTATGACACTTTATCAAAGTTCCTTTTGGAAAATCACTTCACAAGAGGTACTGTAGATAAAACTTTATTTTTCAGAAATGTTAATGGCTCTAGCATACTTGTTCAAATTTATGTAGATGATATTATTTTTGGCTCTACAGATGAGAAACTTTGTAAAAAGTTTGCCAAATTGATGCAAAGTAAGTATGAAATGAGTATGATGGGAGAACTAACTTACTTTCTTGGTTTACAAGTTAAGCAAGTTAGTGATAGAATATTCATTAGTCAAACTAAATATATTTTTGATCTTTTAAAGAAGTTTGATCTAATGGATTGCACATCTGCAAAAACTCCCATGGCCACTGCAACTAAGCTTGAATTAAACACTACTGAAAAGTCTGTGGACATTTCAAGTTATGGAGGCATGGTTGGCTCTCTTCTGTACTTAACAGCTAGTAGGCCAGATATAATGTTTGCTACATGTTTGTGTGCTAGATTTCAGGCTGATCCTAGAGAATCTCACTTGATAGCTATTAAGAGAATTTTCAGATATCTCAAGGGAACACCAAAACTTGGCATTTGGTACCCTAGAGATTCTGGTTTTGATCTAACTGGTTATTCAGATACAGATTATACAGGTTGTAGAATTAACAGAAAGAGCACAACAGAAACCTGTCAATTTCTAGGAAACAAGCTTGTGTCCTAGTTCAGTAAAAAGCAAAATTCAGTTTCTACTTCTACAGCTGAAGCTGAATATATTGCTGCTGGTAGTTGCTATGCACAGATTTATGGATGAAAAATCAATTGCTAGACTATGGTTTGCAAGTTGAGAGGATTCCTATTTTCTGTGATAACACAAGTGCAATTGCCATCACTGAAAATCCAGTGCAACTTTCAAGGACAAAGCACATAGACATCAAGTACCATTTCATAAGGGAACATGTGATGAATGGTACTGTAGAATTACATTTTGTTCCAAGTGAGAAGCAACTTGCAGATATCTTTACCAAGCCACTGGATGAATCCACCTTTTCAAGGTTGGTAAGTGAGTTAGGTATGCTTAATTACGCTTAAATTTATCTGAGTTATTTTGCAAGTTGTAATGTAGCCAGAAATTTAGTTGAATTTTAAGTCTTGGATGAGATTTTGGCTAAGTCAAAATTTGCATCTCGACGGATGACCCTTATCCATCGAGTTTAGTCATCCGTCGATACCCTACGTGCTAATAAAAGTCAATTACTTTTCTGAAATACTTTATGACTCGACGGATATCCGTTTATCCTCATCCGTCGAATTGTCTAAATCTCAGCCGTTAATTCCCTGAACATTATCCATCGAGTATACTTACAGTTTGTAAGCATTACACGACGGATAATGGGTGGAATTTTTACAGTTTATTTTTAAACGGCTATTTTAGGCAATTTCTATTGGTTAATTTACTTTTCTTTATTATTTTTGTCAGTTATTTTTGAGATAGTATAAAAGCTTATTTCATTCCAATTATTTTCTTTTATCATTCTCAAATTCAACTGCTCTTATTTCATTCTCTCTCAAGCAAATATTCTCTTTCTCTTCAAGCTTTCTTTCTCTAACAATGGCACCTGTAGTAAAAATTATGTCTCAAACTGGGTTCATTTATGAGAAGAACAACTTCACTGCATTGGTCAATAAAGGTATTCAGCAATCAGAGGACTATCACAAGATGATGGACTTTGTGAAGAACTGCAAGCTAAATTACGCCATGCTGGAATCACCCACAATCTTCTGTTAAGTTGTTGAAGAGATGTGGATCACTGCAATCTACAACTCTACTGACAAGACCATCACTCTAACCATCAAAGGTAATGAATTATGTATCAATAGTGATGTGATAAAAGCATGTTTCAAAATTCCTGATAATAACGTGACTTCACCACACAGTGATACTGATATTATCAATATGCTTAATTCCATGCATTATGCACTTCCTACTTCTAAACTGAGTGATATTAGAAGAATGGATCTTAGAAAGGAGTGGAGTTTCATGTGTGATGTAGTTACTAAGGTTTTCTCTGGAAAAGTCAGTAATTTTGATTCTGTAAACATTTCCATGCTTAACATGCTATACATGCTAGTCACAGATAGATTTTACAATTTCAGTGACCTTGTCTTGATTGAGTTAGGTTTTAAACTAGGTGAGTTAGCTAAAAGAGGAAAGAATGTGTATTATGCTAGATTTTTCATGTTATTGGCTAACCATCTATGTCAAGAAATTGTGCTTGAGAACCCAAACAACAAACTGGCTTGTTGGGTTCAAGAGAGAAGACTCATTACAGATTTGAACAGAGCCAACCATCACAGGGATGTGCCAATGTTCTATTTTCCTGCAATGCAGACACCTCAGGTAAGTGAGGTAAGTTCATCCATCCCTACAACTATTCCAACCTCCTCAATTTCTTTGAGTTCAGGAACAGCTATGGCAACTGTGACAATGACCAAACAGTTGCCTACCGAAGCTACCAAAACTACTGCAATTTCTAAATCCAAATCAAAGAAAACCCCCTCTGGTATCTATCAAAAGGTACCAGTTGAAAAATCCACCAAAGCGAAAGAGGGGAGTGTGAAGGAGGGTAAGTCAGGTGAGGGAAGGGGTGAACATCAAAGAAACCCCAAGAATAAGGTTGGAGAGTTGAGTGAATCCCAGTCTAGCCACACTGCAGTTTCCCAACAAACTACAGTGCTTAAAAAGGACAAAAGCTCAATTCTAGCTACATCCTCCCAAAAGGATGCAGTTATTGAACATAGCTCTCAGCCAAGAGTACATGCCAAAAGGGTTAGGGATACAAGCTCACCCCAAACTTACACAAGAAAGAAGAAATCTAAAACCTCTGGGGATGCACAGGGCACACACACAGTACAAACTGGTGTTAAAGACACAGTCCCTGCACTCTCTCAAATTCAGTTTGATGTGGCTCCAATAAATATGGAGTCACAGCCAAAATCTCTAATAATAGAAGCATCTGAAACACCCTACTCACCAACAAACTCTATGGAAGTGGATATGATAAACACTTCAATTCCTGATTCCCCTTCTTTAACTCTGTTGGGGAAGCCAAAATCCAGTGCAAATGAGCATCATCTTTTAGATGATTTGTTGGCTCACTTGCCAATTCTTTCAGATTCTATTGTGACATCTGTGCCCCAAATATCTTCAATCAACACAGAGTCAACAATAGTTTCTCTTCCCACCTCATTCATTTCTACTCTCTCGATGGATATTGTTCATCCGTCGAGTAGTGATTGTATCCCGACGGATAAGCTTAACAGCAGTTATCCATCGGATAGCATTACCACTCACTCGACGGATATCACTTATCCGTCGAGTATCTCTGCACAACTTCAAACTTCAACTATTTCAAGTGCAGAAGATTTAGTGGTTGTACAGCCACTCTTAGGACTGAGAGAGGAGAGTGTATTGAGTGAGAGGATGGGTTGCTCCCAGGTAAAAGGAGAGGAAAAGAATGAAAATCAGCAATCCATTTATTCAGGATTGGCAAAAGTGAGTGAGAGGAGTCCCACCTTAGTAGGTGAAGGTGAGGGTGTGAGGGTGGGGAGCCAGGGTGAGACCCTGATGCAACAAAAGAGAGATTTTGAGAGAAAAGCAGGTACAGGAGAAATAAGGGTGGTTCCAGCCATTGCTAGTGAGTCAATGATTGTGGATGATGCTGAAAAGGAAAGATAATTCCAGCAACATTACAAAGCTGTAATTGATAACATTTCCTTGGATGCTGACACTTTTACTCATCCCGTGTCAGCCTATCAATTGTTGGCTGCTCAGGGCAATGTGGAGGAAGAACAGACTTTGAACTTAGTACACACCTCAAAATCTCTTCAAAGAGATAAAGCTGCTGTCAATAGGATGCCTTCTCAAGCTGGTGAGCCATCTGAAGAATTTGAAGTAAATTCTAATGATGATGACTCTGTTTCTTTGGATGGAAGCATGAACTTAGGGGGAGATGAAGGCCCAAGTTCTGTTTCAGATTTACCTGAATGGGCATGGACAAAGGAATCTACACCAGGACAATTTGGTGTATCTTTGGTTAAGCAAGTGATGGCTATTCAAAAGGCCCTTCAGGAAATGTCAGATGCTGGTACCAAGGCTATTCTTCAAGCTCACCTAGACTCTCTACATCTCATGAAGATCCAGCAATTAAGACAGAATCTGAGTGTGGATGAACTAAAAAGGGATATAGCTGACTTGAAGACCTACAATTCTGAGAAGCTAGATTCAGTCATGCCATATGGTACCATGCAAGATCTATTACTAAGATTGAGGAGAGAATCAGATTCTGAAAATAAGCTGGCCAAGCTAGAAGACAGAGTTCAAGTTATTGAGAATTCAGTGGCTATCCTTCTTCAAAATCAACAGACTCAGACAAATCTTCTCATGCAACTGGCTAAAGCACAAGGCCTAACTCCTCAACTTGATGATAAAAAAAGGGGGAGAGAGAATCAAGTAAGGGGGAGAAAGGACCAAGTGAGGGGGAGAAACTTCAAGTACAAATCAGCAAAGTAATTGTACCTTCAATTACTGTCTCCAAGCCACCAGTTGCAGATGGTATAAATCTGATTCAAGCAGCAGCAGCAAATTTGAAGGTTGCTGAGAAAGAAAAGTTGAGTTTGATCAACTGGGAGAAGATTGATGAGGACATACAGAAAAAGTTTGAACTTATCAAGGAGCCAGTTAAGTCAGCCATCCATCACTCTCAAGTCAAGCAAATCAGTGTGAATGAGATGAGCATGAATTATCGGGAAAAAGGACAATCTTCCTGCATCAAGTCTCCAAAGGCTGAAACAATTCTTAAACCAAGGGCAAATTATCCAAAATCATCTTTGAAGAACCCCTTGGACACTGTGTATGAGACACCCAAGCCTGATGAGAAGAAGCTTCAGTCAAGATCAATTGTCTTCTATAAAGATCCAGCTGATTCAGCTTCAAAAAGGAGAATTGCTAAGATATTCAGAAATGAAAAGGAAATTTGTGTGGTAGCTGGACATCCACAATTTGCTCAAGCAAAGAGAGAAGAAAAAGACAGATTGAAGCAGGAAAAGAAGCAAGCTGCTCTAGATGCAAAGAAGTCTAAACAAAAGAAAGAGCAGATTGCTATCTTGGCCAAGCTACAGGCTGTGAATTCATCTCAACAAATTCCCTCACAACCATCTGAAGCTGCTGAATCAAAGAAGAAAATTGAAGAACAGAAGAAATCCCCAAGGAAGAAAGAATTGGCTAGAAGAACAAAAAGGAAACTGGATATTGCTGACAAAGAATTGGAAGATCAATTTCCTAAGGTACCCACACCAGCTACAACTCAAGGATCAAAGCCCTCTGTGGTATTTGAAGATATAAGGGTGGTGGATCCCTACAGGAATATTCATGGTGAACCTATTATGCCCAAGGATGAGCCAATAGAGTGGGATAAAATACCAATTCCTGAATTCAATTTACCAATCCTTAGCAAGCCAAAAAGGACAAAGTCAAGGGCAGTCAAGAAAGTGAAGCTGTCACCACTCAAATCCAAGTCAGTAGTTAAAGCTCAACCCAAAGTCAACAAGGGAGACTACTTGTACTTGTGTGACATCAAAGAATTTTCAGATCTAAACCTCTATCTGGATGAACTGGATGAAGTGAGGGGAATTGATGCATACAGGAACCTACCTGAAAGGTTAGTGTTCAAGTACAAAGGAGGAAATGAGATTGTGTGGCCTCTTCACAGGATTCTTCAAGAGAGCCAAGCTGTACTGATTAAAGTTTATTCATCCTTCAAGAAGAACTTTGGGTTCAATGTAACTGCAAGAAGACTAGTATTGAAGAAGATTGAAGAACTAAGGAGTATTAGAGCTAAAGATGCACTCCCAAAGACTCTAATCATTCCATACACAGGGAGAAGAGTGCATTTAAGGCCCTAATGGCTGATGGAGTTCATAGATGACAAGGGTGTGAGAAGATTCTTTAGATTAGAAGACCAATTGAGCATCTCTAGCAATGAGACTCTCTTGGAAATACAAGAAAAGCTAGATCTCTTAGAATCTGATGAACTGGAATTCCACAGGCAGCTCCAAAATCAGATTGACGAAAACAACAGAAAGCTTGGAAGAAGATCCAGACCTTCAAGAAAATAGAAAAATCTGCTCAGGCTAGAGGAGCATCTTGAAAATGACTGTGAGCCAAACCTTGTACATTTTGATTACTTAAAGCACTTTCAGTATTATCTACTTATCTTTAAAGCTGTATATTTAGGATGTTTTGTTATCATGAAGTATCTCTAAATTAATGGCTACAATTCCAGTAGACATAAATTGGGGGAGATTGTTGTGCATATGTTGTGTACTTGATGATTTCATAAACAAAACATCTAAGTGGATTTTACTTAGTGAAATAATGTAGCACTCGACGGATAAGAATTATAGTCCCGACGGATAACTCATTATAGTCCCGACGGATGTTAACTTATTATCCATCGAGTGAGTAGCTTATGTAATAATAAGTCTGTAGCATAGTTCTGTATACATCTTTGTATAGATTCTGTAGTAGCCTATAAGTCATGTTGACTTTAACTAGATATGCAGAATAGGTTGATTTATTGTATAAATGATGTCTTGTAATTCTGCATAAGTGAAATGAAGTCAAGTGCCAAAATAGCTACCGACGGATGATTAACAAAGCCATCGACGGATGATCAAATAACTATCAACGGATGTTTAATATAGCAGTCAACGGATGATCAATGAAGCCATCAACGGATGTTCAGAAAGTCGACGGATGATCATATATCCAACAGATGTTCATAGAATCCAACGGATGATCATGTAAAGAATTCAAACAGCAGTTGAACAGTGAAAGCTGAGCACAGCCGTCGAGATGTATACAAATCTACTGTGGAAACCCATTAACTGGGTAATAGAGGACGAAAAGCAGCAAAACTTAAGTCTGATAGTTTTTATATTTATTCAGTCTTTTTGACTTTGTAATCTTGGTAATATATAAACCAAGAACGTAGCAAATAGAAATATAAGTGTTGAGACACAAAAACAGAGAAATCTTTGTAAGCAGAATCTTTAGCATTTCCCTGTATTCTCAGCAGTTCAATTTGTAAGCAGCTGTGAGCATTCTTGCACACAGAGTCCTCTCGATATATAATATATATCTCTGGTGGAATTGTTTAAATCCACCAGAAAGTTTTTAAAGACTCTTATTTTTAATTACTTATGTTTTGATTCAATTAAGTTTCTATTCCGCATTGTGCTAATCCAAACATTTATATCTATATTCGAGTTGAACATTTTTATTTCGAGAAAAAGGTTCAAGAATTCCATTCAACCCCCCTTCTGTAATTCTTGCTATATTGTTAAGGGACTAACACCTTCTCTGCATCTAGATACTGAAAATCAGATTTTAGGTGAGCATCAGAAAATGGTTGTTGATCAGAACTTAGTTGGAGATCAGCACTTAGAGGATGATGTTGAAGCCTCCATAGCCTCCCATACTATTCTTTTATCAGAGGATGTTGCTCATGATGATTCTATAAGTTCTGATGCTGCTAATGATGAAGTTACTGGTGAAGCTGCTGCTACAAATGTAGATGCTGATGCAGCTGGTCCATCAGGACATGCACCTCAACAAACTATTCATAAAGCTGAGATAGTCAAGAAGTTTGTTACAGGGGAAGCACCAGTACCTTGGAGTGAAACTCCTAGAGGACAGGAGTGGACTAAGGAGTGGAACACAATTACCTTTATTCCTTCTAAAAAGATTCTTGCTAAGCATCTTGCAAAAGCTGATGAAATGATGATAAATGATGATTTCAAGACTAAGCTGAGAGTTACTGCATTGAGTACAAAGCACCTTCAAGGTCAACACTCAATAACTCATGACAAGGTGAATAAAATTCAAATAAAGTTGATCCAGCAAGATATGAATCTGAAACTTGAAAACAAAAGGTTTTTCCAACCTACCTTTGACAGAATTGCCTACATTGAGAAAACTCAAGAGAAGCAACAGTATCAGATTGATGAAATTTTGAAGAATCAAGCTTCTCATCAAAATCAACTCAATGAGATCCAATCCTCAGTGGAATTGCTTGTCTCTCTTCTATTACCTATTGATGCCAAAAAGGGGGAGAAAGTAATTAAGTCCAAATGCGAACCTATCAACACACTGAAGGGAAAGGATGATGGAAAAGATGACCCGAGAAACTCTGGAATTGGTGGAGGACATGGTCAAGGTAAAGGTCTTTCATCAAGTAGAACTGGAACTACAAGTCAAAGAACAAGTTCTGATACTGGGAGAAGAATAACTTCTGATACTGGTAAAAGGATAAGTTCTTATGAACATCTGGAACTTGATGAGGAAATTTCAAGACAGTTATTTCTGAAAGAAAATCCAGGAATGGACTTTGAGAGTCTAAAGGAAGAAGAAGCTAGACTTAAATTAGAAAAAGTCAACTCCAAATCTGAAGCTTCTGTTGTTGAAAAGAAAAATCCTAAGGCTAAAGGCATTGTGATAAAAGAAAGGGTAAATCCTGAGGCAACCACGGCCAAATCACAAATGCAGATAGATCCAAGATCTAAGGGCAAAGAAAAAGTTGGTGAACCTGTAAAGGTTTATGTGCCTCCTATGGATGAAGAAATATCTGTTGAAGATGCTAATCTTACTCTGGTTTCAAAGAAGATTTCTCAAACAACCTCTGACATGACTCAAGTTGTTCAGAGTCAAGATATAGTAAGTTCTGATATAACACTGAAGCAAGCAACCTCTGACATAGCTCAAGTTAGCTTGATATCAGAACATAAGTTAAAGGAAACCTCTGACGTTGCTCATGTTAAATCCTCAAAGTTACTCCTACCAGGATTCACTAAAGCTAAACAGACTCAACCTTTGAAGACTGCAGCAAGTGGTTTTGAAGCAAGAGTTGTTACAGGAAAGGAAGCAAGAGATAAATTTGGATTGGGTAGTGCTGATGAAAGAAGAGTGCAAAACACAACCAATGATCCAACTTCCTTAAGTGAACCAGGTGTTGGAGCAACTCCTGAAAGATTGAATCAGCTTGAATCTGTATAGATGGTTTACCATACCTTCTTGAAAGAACACATCTTGTTATATTTCATGACAGATGGAAGAGTTTACCACATAAGGGAGAATGATATACCACTGAAGTATTTTAAGGAACTAGAACATGTTCTATTCTTACTTCAAGTGAAGAACAGATTAACAGAAAGTGCTGTAAATTATTTGAAGACTCAAATTCAGAGACAGAAGAAGCTTTATTTTGTAAAATCTTATAGCACATATTGTCCCAAGTATAGAGATCACAAAGGTGATATTGTTGAGATGAAGTCTAACTCTGCTAAGATTATAACTACCTTTCTGGGTTATAAGGCTGTAGAATTCAATCTTGAGTCTGACAAGGCATATTTCATCAGACTGGATCAGGACATAAGGAAAGCCAGAATAAATGATCTCAGGGCTGCTATCTTTCAAATTGGTGAAAATACAGTTAAATTGAAGAATGCTAAAAGGAGGATGATTGATGAACTTAAATATGATGAGAGATGTTTGTTAAAGAACTATCTCAGAACAACTCCTGACATCAAAGAGATTAGTAATTAAATCCAAGTCAAGATCTACAACTGCTCAAATTCTGATGTATATACAGACTGAAGTTGTTATCAGAAGTTAAAGTTGGTAAAGCTTTAAGAACTGTAAGTTGTAGTTATCTAGTCAAATTCTCATGCATTTGTACTTAATGTTTTTGACATCATCAAATATCTGTTAAACTTGTATATTATGCTAATTTACAAGTTGGGGGAGATTGTTAGATATATTTGATAATGTCATGTCTAATATGATTTGTGTTTAGTTTTCAGATCTTACTTAAACAAGACAAATCAGTACTTAACTGGAAATCAGAACTTATACTGAAGTCAGAACTTAAGTGGTCAGAACTTAAGTTATCAGGAGATATTTATCAGAAGATAATATCAGGACTTAAGGAGACTTTCAGATAAGGAAGACGGTTGATTGAAAGGAAAGAAGATCAAGACAAATGCAAGAAGAGATATGCATGAAGAAGGAATTCTATGAAGAATAGAATACTTGGAAGAAAAGATATCTGATTGATATATTTTACGAAGCAGAATTATATTCCATATCAATTAGCGATTATCTTGTAACTGTGTAGTAAATAAACACAGACATAGGGTTTACACTATATGTATTATCATCACTGAGAGAGGACAGTTCCATATTGTAACAAAGTTTATTATATTGAATAAAGTTTGTTTTCAGTTACTTGAGTTCTTTAATCCGATTTGATTGTGCTAAACACTGTATTCAACCCCCTTCTACAATGTGTGTGACCTAACACATGTCTTGCATAACAATAGCCTCCCAGGATAAAATAAGAAGAAAATAATATTATTCGAACAACACCTTCGGGAAACTAGAAAGGAGCAAGAAACTATCATCGAAACAGAGAGAGGGCAGGGCTTGTGTTTTGCAGGCGACTGTATTTTTCTATATCAGATAAATTGAAAAACCCTAAGCCTGATACGGTATTATATAGGGTCGAGGAAATATGTGCGCTAATCTACGTGTAATTAATTAAAACGCTTAATAAATTAGTAGATTAATAAATCAAATTTGTAATTAAATTACATTTACTATAACGTCAAATCAATTACAATAATTCGCAGTCAAATAAATTAAAAAAAATTAAAAGCCCAAGCCAGTGGAAACTAAATTTAGCAAAACTAGTCTGTGATTATTGGGGCCAATATTTTGCTATATTCGTGTCCTCATGTCGCACACGTGGCAAGCTTGAAGGCTTCACAAGCCTCGGATTATCCCTCTAAAGCCCAAGATTTGCATCCCCCCATCGCGCGCGCACGTAGGTGTTCGAACAATACATAAGTAACACAGTTGAACACTATATAAGTGTTTTTCTATATAAACCTATGTATGCTCCTTGAAAAAATCAATGTGGGACTTTCATTTCTCCCACAAATTTCCATTACTAAGAGACTAACTATGGAAGATCATATCTCATCCATCTTTTAATCATTTTGAGTGATTTAAAGTGCCTCGGAAAGCTCTCTCAGAGGAGAACGCATTCCAAGTGTCACTCTTTGCGCGCATAAAACATTCATCCACTCAAATTATGGCTCAAATTAACTTGACAATGTGGGACTACTACCCACATTTTTCCAACCACCCCCCACATGAATGAAATTGACGTTTCAGTAGCACACACTAGACAGACAGACACAGAGTTTGACTTCGTGATAGTTTCTTCAATCAAATATATCATACGATAGGTAGAGAATGCTCCTTGACCCTTCATTTCAATAAGTATACCGACTTTACTGGTAGGCAGTAGACATGCTTGTCCTTGAACTATTTGACCGTTTATGTAAATGATGATATACTTATCACTATATATTTTCCGACTCGTTCAGTTCTTGCGAGTATGTCCATTTTGGCCATGGAACATTACCTTGAATCTGCATGAGTTTCTAGAGAATTATGCATCATAATTCTCCTTTGAAACGACCCCACTTCTCTCCCATATAGGTGATTTTTACTTTATAGAGTAACCCACATTTAGTCAACTGAATTCCATGCGTTCACTCCTGAACTCCATGTATTCGCCAAAATATCATTAAAAGCTCAAAAGATTAACCTCGTACCATACGGGTCTCACTGTTTCCTCATCATATGAACAGGCTAAGGGTTTCCCCACGGTGATTTGGTCATCATGATTTAGTTGGCCCATTAAACCAAGTTCTTGGGATCTCCAATCAACATTAGTTGGGTGTCCACCATGACGTTGTTAAACAACAGGCTTAAGGCCCATACCTCTCGATGACTTCTCAACCACTTCTATGGATGACCCTTTGGTTAGCGGATCCAGGTTATTATCCTTTCACAGTATATAGTCAATAGTGATAATTCCGCTTGAGATCAATTGTCTAATGGAACTATGTCGCCATCGTATATCACGAGTTTTTCTATTATACATCGTGCTTTATGCTCTTCCAAGAGCGGATTGAGTATCACAGTGTATCCCTATTGCACGCACAGGCTATGGCCATCTTGGAATATCCTCTAAAAATTGGCATAGATGGTCAACCTCTTTGGCATATTTATATAGTTCCACAAACTCAACTTCTATCGTGGAATGAGTTATCACAATTTGCTCTGACGATTTCCATGAAATTATCGCTCCTGCTAGTGTAAACACGTAGCCACTCGTAGACTTTAAAGCCTTCTTGCTAGATATCCAGTTCGTGTTAGTATATCCCTCTAATACTGCTGGGTATCTGATATAATGCAATCCATTGTCTCAAGTTCCCCTCAAGTCCCTCAGTACTCACATGATCCCTTTCCAGGGATCAGCTCCCGGATTACTCGTAAATCTACTCAACTTTCTAATTAAGTATGTAATGTATGGTCTTATAGAACTCATTAGGTACATCCGACTTCCAATTATCCTCGAGTATTCCAACTGGGAAATTGCTACACCTTTATTCTTGGATAGATGTAAAGTCATATCCACGGGTGTCCTAGCTTTCTTAAAGTCATCCTTAAGAAACTTCTTAAGGATCTTGTCAACATAATGAGGTTAACTCAATGCGAGTCCCTCTGATGTTCTAGAAATCTGAATTCCTAGAATTATATTTGCTAGTCCCATATTTTTTTATGTCAAATCTTCCCTTTAACATGTCCTTTATAGATTTGATCACTTTATCATTCATTCTGATAATAAGTAGATCATCTACATACGGTGTCATCATGACATAATCGTTGTCATTATCCTTGACATAACTACCCTCGTTATCCTTTTAATAAGTACATCTATCACATTCATTTATTTTGAAGTCTTTGGCCAACACGACCTTGTCAAACTTTTCATGCCATTTCATAGGCGCTTGCTTCAAGCCATATAATGACTTCACTAATCTACAGACTTTCCTTTCTAGTCCAGGGGAACGAACCCTTCAGGTTATTCTGTATATATTTCCTCATATATATCCCCATTCAGGAAAGCTGTTTTCGCATCCATTTGATGTACTACCAGATTTCGCATTGTAGCGATAGCAAACAACATCCTAATAAATATTATTCTCGTTACAGGTGTAACGACCGCCAAAAAATTTAAGTAAGTAATTACCCTTATCACAATTAGAAATTAAGTGCGAGAATTAAATTATTTGCTATTAATTTATGGCCATCGCAAGTGCGCGCATCGATTAGTTGATAACGCTTATATTTGTCGAGAACTGCAGAAACTATTATCTTTAAAATAATGTTAGATATTTATTTTTTTATAACTATATATATATGTACTATCTAATGTGTATACCTTCGAAAATCTAAAGTGGGAGTATCATTAATTAGTGCATAAAAATATTCAGATATTATTTATCTCTTACCTATTTGCGCTAATATTATTTTGTGTCGTTAAATATCTTGGAGGAATTTAAATAAATATGGGATTTATAATTTTTGGTTAATTAATAATTATTTGGTTATTTTCTCAAAGAGTGTTTCATTTTATTCTATACTTATAATCGAGTGTATCATAGATTTCAAAATATCTTATAATTTTTTTAAAAAATTATTAAATCCTAAGTTAAATTGACAATTTTTTTACATAACCAGCTTTAGAAATCCTAATATTTCCAATAATAAATCTTGAGGAAATTATTTGAAATTCCTAAGATAGGTGCTTCGGAAATTATTGTTTAATTATTTTTTTATATTTAATTATTTTGATAAGAAAAACTCAATTTTTTTTATTATTTATTTATTTCGAATAAAAATATTATTTAAAATATTAGGTGAGTCTTTGTTAGTCCCAAAGTATCGTAGAAGGGGGGTTGAATACGATACCTACAATCTTTTTTGATTCATTTCAAGTTCTTCGTTATACATTTAGAATCAAAATAGACACAAAACAATTCGAGGAATATTGTTTTATTAATATAAACCTTGAGGTTGCTACAATCTAATCAATTAAATGATTAGCTACAATAAATTTGATAGCACAATAGTATGTTTACAAGCTTAAATAAATAGAGCCTTCAATGGAGCTTCGTAAGAAATACAGTTGATTGCTGAGGAAGATAACTGAATTAATTAAATTTGTTCTGCTTCTTTTGTAGACTTTCAAATTCTTTGGACAGGTGGCACATTATTGTTTATACAACCAAATTATTTGTTTCTGCAACCAATGAAATAACCAAGTGGTTACTAGCGATAAGAGGGGAATTTCCCTTGCAATTCTGATTCTTACATGCGACCACAGGGAAACAAGTAATCCTTGTTTCCTTCTAACTTTCAAGTACAGAGAAGTCATCCTTTGCTTGTGGTTTACTTGTTACTTACGACCACAAGCAAACCAACTTTGCCTTAGCCTTTCCTTTTTACTGGCGACTAGAAGACATAAGTCTTCCTTGTGCTTACTTGCGACCACAAGGTCAGGAGTTGCCTTAGAAACATTTCTTCTTAGTGGCAACTACAGGAATGACTGACTGGCGACCATAGTTGAAACATTTGCCTTAAGAAAGTTTCTAACTTGCGAGTACTAGAGTAGTAATTGACTTAGATTGATGAATCTAAGTTATGACCTTTAAAGCAGTTTAGCTTTATCTTGACTTATGACCCACTAGCAATTATGACTTAGATAATTTTGCACCTCTTGAACTCCTATAATTGTATCAGTAATAAATTTTTTGTAAAACTAAATTAAATCCTTTCTGATATGATGATGTTTGGTGCACTGGTCTGGTTCACAAACAACTAACATGAATTGATTTAATTCAATTTCCTTGAAAATTCTGAACTAATACATCTTGGTTGATTACTCATTACTTTATTCACTGAATCCCTAATCTTTAATACTTTAAATTAAATCATTTTACTAACACTAGAAGTCCTTTGATATTTTATTCTTCATGGAGGCTTGAACATATTAATGAACTTCTTGTCATGACCTGTTTACGGACTTAGAGCATTAATTCCATCTTTTAATTCTTTGTATTTATCCAGTCTTCATCTTCAGGGTTCTTGTGCTTCACAGTTTAATATTATTGTTTTATTTATATTTCATGTTGAGTTATATTTCCTCGGTTACATATTACGTTACATTATGTTTAGAGTCTTTATAAGCTTAATTAACCCTTATTGAAATATTTGGGTGGTGTACTTGAATTTTACTCTAGTTTATTTTTTTTATTTTTTTATTTTCATTTATTGTATGAAAGGAGTAATAATTGAATTTTTGGAATTTGAATTAAGCTAGGATTATTCTAGAATTTGCTAGAAAATTACCACAGTTGAGGGTTGAGTTAAAAATAACCAAGGTTACTTAGTTTTATATATAACCCTAAAAATCCATTTCCAAGCTACTACCCATTCCAAATTACATTATAATTAGAGAAAAAAAATAGAGAGAGGATTAATCAAGAAGAGGAAATTTGGATCAAGGTGATTTGGGCAAAGATTAACATAGAGGATCAAGGTAATTTGGGTGAAGATTATTGAAGAATTTAGGAGTGTGGATAAAAGGTTCGATTTTATGGATTAATCAAGTAGGAAGAAAGTTATTATTTTGATTAAGGTATTCAACTATATCTTTCCTTACTACTAATTGTTTTATGTTCATGTTTTATCCGTGAGGAATTATGAATTTCTAAATTATGATTTAATTGTATTAAATTAATTATTTAGAAGAAATGATTATATGATTTTATTACGGTTATTAGCATAAATTTATCTTTATCGAATAATAAATTATACTCGTTGTTGGGCCGTTAGTGTCTAGTTAATTGAATTTGGGCCTTTCCCCAAATTGATTTAATTATGGTTTTAATTGGAAAATTTGGGTATTTTCAATTGATGGATGATTTGAGGAAATGAGTATGGGGTTTTAATTATGAATGAGGTAAGAAGAATAATTAGAGGGATGGGGATTATGTGTTGATCTTAATTGGCTGCAACGGCCGCAACGGCGGTGGTGGCGGCGGCGGTTTTTGCCGAAAAATAAGGAGGAGGGGTGAGATTATATTCAGGTGTGTGTGTGTGTTGGTGTTCAGGTGTGTGTGTGTGTGTGTATTTGCGTGTGCGTCTGTGTTCGTGTGTGTGTGAGTGTGTGTTGGAAGAGAGGAGTCACCGGTAATCGTAATTGATTGCAACGGTCGCAACGACGGTGGTGGCGGTGGCGGTTTTTGCCGAAAAATGAGGAGGGGTGAAATTGTGTTCAGGTGTGTGTGTGTGTGTATGTGTGTTGGTGTTCGGGTGTGTTTGTGTCTGTGTGTTTGGGTGCGCGTATGTGTTCATGTGTGTGTGTGGGTGTATGTTGGAAGGGAGGAGTCACCACCGATGGTGGTGGTGGCGTTGTGGCGGAAAAGAGAGAGAGAGAGAGAGAGGGAGGGAGGGAGGGAGGGAGATGATAGAGAAGGATTGAAGGAGAGAGAGAGAGAGAGGGGTGGCCGGATTTTGGCCGAAAAATAGGTTAGAACTCGAATTTGGAAAAACTAGCTTGGGGAAGTAATATATCGGGTCATCAGTAGTTAAAATCGGGAAGAAATTGAGTTTTGGGGGTGGCCAGATTTCTCGCCGGCCAGTGACCGGATGGCAGCCGCCACCAGCGGCACCCATGGTTGCTGGTGAAGGAAGGTGGCGAGGAAGAAGGGAAGGGGGTGGTGGGACAAATTGGTCTTTTTCTAATTGGTTATTTGTTTTAAAATAATAATTGTACTAATAAATGAATAAATGGGAGGATAAAATAGCAAAATAATAATAAAATTGTATTTGAGTGTATTTTAATTCTAAGTAAAGATAAATTGTGTTTGAAGTGTAAATCTATTTAATTTTGGAAGTATTTGAAGAATTGTGTAGGATTATATATAAATAGTATCACATAAAATCATTGGGTGGCTTTTTATTAAAATAATTTATGAAATTAACACTACATCATAGATTGATTCTTGTAACATCAAAAATGTATCTCTATAGATCCTATTTAATGTTGCTATAGGCCAAAAAAGGCTATAGCAACCCATTTGCTATGTTAAGTCCTGAGTAGTAACTATAGGTATCTATAGGAACATCAAAACATGTCTAAGGTAACACAACTTCAGATGTTATAATAGATCAATATGGAGGTGGTAATAGCATACTACAATAATGTAGAATGCTATGTTGCAGTAGTTGTTATAATTTTTTTAAACGTGGACCCTATATATGTGGGGCCCACCTAAAGAGTTTTTAAAAATTTCTATTAAATAGTTTATTTTTACTTGTTTTTCCTTAAAATTTTACAAATGCAATAATAAAATTGACGAATATTTTAATCCACAATATAAACGGAAATATTTCAAAAATAATTAGACTAACAACTCAAATTAGATTAACATATTTAAAGCTCATGGATTATTACAAATAGATGAATAAAATTTGTAAAAACTACATTATAACTTAATCAAGTTATGTAAATGTAAACAATAAAGTATTGTCAGTATGTGCTATAATCTATATATATGTGGTTGTTTAATCGAACACAATTCTCAACCTCCGAAGTTTCAAGGTCATCAAAGAGCCTATGCCTCGACTGCTTTAAGAAATTGAGCCTATTGACCAAATCACGGCATAAAACCCAAAGTATAAAAGAAGAAAATCAGAGTCAAAGTTTGTACAATGTTAAGAACTGTTATTCCGAAATAATGTAATAATAGAATTACAGAAGGGGGGTTGAATGTAATTCTAGGTTTCTTTTCGAAATTTAAGAAACTAATTTATCCAAATATATCAGTGTTTAAATATGCAAGTGTGCGGAATAAAATATGAATATATTCAAAACACAAAGTTACTAAACACAAAGGTTTAAAAACTTTCTGATGGATTGAACTTCCACCAGAGATATATTGATTGAGAACTCTGTGATGCAAAAATGCACACAGCTGCTTACAAGTAAAGTTACAAAGTAAGAACTAAGAAATTCTTAACACATTATGCCTTATCTATTTTTCAGTTCTTTCAATCGATATTATTCTATTTGCTACTCTTGGTTTATATATCACCATGTTACATATGAAAAAGACAAACTAATAAAACAAAAATATCTAAGTCTAATCATATGTTTCTTCATTTCTCCATCCAGCATCTTTGTATTTCTTCAAGTAAGCATGAAAATGGAAATGCTTCTTTGTTTTTAAAATCCTGCTAATAGGCTGCCATATTCCTTTTGTATATAATCAACCCATGTGACTGTCGAGACTCTGTCGGATCATCCGTCGAGACTCTATTGGATCATCCGTTGAATGAGATTTGGGTCATCCATCGAAGCCTTGTAAAAACATCCGTTGAAAGTATTTCCATAGTAGCTGACTCAATTTCATTTATGCAAAATTACAAGGCATCTAATATTTACAATTAGCCAACCTATTTTGCAAATCATTCTAGTAGCCAACATGACTTAGAATATCCTACAACTTCTAATTCTCTAAGACATGACAGTACACAGGAATGTGCTATAAAAACGTATTTAAATATAAGCTACTCTTTCAATGGATGACAGAGTTAGATTATCCGTTGACATCTACAAATACACTCAATTAAATCTACTAAGGTGTTTTGGTAGAATATCATCAAGCCTACAACATATTCCTAACAATCTCCCTCAATTTATGTCTACTAGAATTATATGCATAAATTTAGGAGGACTTGATGATAAGAAAACACATTATACAAAAGATCATTCAATAATAGATAAAATGATAAGTGTTGCAAGTTTATTGAAAGATGATAGAATAACGTTCATACAATTATTACAAGCTTTGTTCAAGGTGCTCTTCTAGTCTGAGAAAATTAATCTCTTCTCCTTGAGTGTCTAGTCTTCTTTCCCAGTTTTTCATTATTCCCTTCTATCTAGTGTTGGAGTTGTCTGTAGAACTCAGATTCATTTCATTAGTTTGATCCAGCATCTCCTGCATTTCCTTGAGAGTTTCATTGTTTAAAATCTTTAGTCGGTCTTCTAATCTGAAAAATCTTCTGGTATTCTTTTCATCCTTGAACTAAATCAACCAATATGGCCTCAAGTGCACTCTATTCCCAGTATAAGGAATGGTTATGACTCTTGGTAGTGCACTTGGGTCTCTCCAACTTTGTTTTATTTGTTTAATTTTGTTGAGTATCTCCTTTTTCGCCACCATGGTGAATCCAAAGTTTTTTTATTACAGAGCATAATTTTACTAAGACATAGTAGCCTTCATTAAGAATCCTATGAAGAGGCCAAGTAAATTCCTTTCCACCCTTGTACCTGAACACTAATCATTCTGGGAGTCTTTTGTGGGCATCAATTGCTCTCACTTCATTTAGCACATCCAAGTAAAGATTGATGTTTGAAAACTCCTTTATGTCATAAATAAACAGTTGATCTCCTTTGTTGACTGTTGGTTTGGGTTTGGATAAGGTTTTGGATTGGAATGGGACAGACTTGACTGGCTTTCTTGGTTTATTCTTTGTTCTCTTTAAAGTGGTTGGGATTTTGAATGTTCAGCTCAGGAATAGGTATGCTTTCCCACTCTACTGGTTCATCCTTGGGAATAATTGGTTCACCATGAAAATTCACATCAGGATGGACCTTTATTTCAGTTTGCTCCATTGTGGGCAAGGTTGGTTGATTTGTGGTAGTAGACTGAGTTGGCTTTGGCTCTTCCTTTTCTTCTTCAAATACCAGCTTCCTTTTGGCTCTTTCCTTTACCCGTTTTACAGATTTCTAATTTTGTTCCTCCTTCTTTTCTATCTCAGTTGTGGTGGCAGGCTTCTCAATTTCTGACTTAGTAGCAAGCTTTTCTGCTTGTTTCTTAGATTTAAGGCAGCCTGCCTTTTCCGATGCTTGAGCCTCAATTTTTCTTCTTTCTTGGCTTCTCCAAATTGAGGATGTCCAGCCATCACACAAATTAGTTTTCCATGCCTGTAGATTTTTGCTATTCTTTTCTTCAAGAATGAGTCTCTTGGATCTTTATGATTTGCAATGGAGTGACCAAGCAGCTTCTTCTCATCAGGTTGAGGAGTTGCATAGACTAGGTCCAGGATTTTTGCTTAAATGTTTTGATGAATGATTCATGGGCTTCAAAATCACAGTGGCCTTTTGATGTCTTCTAGCTGAGGTTTAGCCCCTTTCCATATTCCCCAACCTCATTTGACTTATTGGAATTTGTCTCGGTTGTGTGAAGTGCTTCACAAATTTGCCTGAATTTGCAATTGGACCAAATTCCTTCTCAATTCTTACATCAAGCTTCTTCATTTATTCTTTCAGTTTGAGTTTAGTTGCTGCTATGTTGATCAAGTCAATACTGTCTAACACTGGTGGCTTTGAGAAATTAATGGCTGGAACAATTACTTTACTCATTTGAATGTGCATATCCTTCTCCCCTTACTAACATGGACAATTGCATCATTCTCCCCCTCTTTATTATCATCAAGTTGAGCAGGGCTGGAAGTTTGAGCAGCCACTAATTGTTGTAGCAGATGAGTTTGAGTTTGTTGATTGGAAAGAATTTGAGCAACTGAGTTCTCCACCTTTTTCAGCCTTGAACCCAAATCCTCAACTTTTCAATTCAAGCCATAATTTTTCCTGAGATTTTGATTTAAGCTGTTCATAGTAGAATCAGGCAGTTTGGCATCCAATCTCTTATAGATATCCTCTTTGAGTTGTGCAATATCATGCTTCAGTACATCTAGATTTTGATTATGTTGGAGAGCTTGAATTTTGTGCAACTGTAAGGACTCTAGATGTGCTTCTAGAAGACTCTTGGTGCGGGCATTGTTGGTGGCTTGAATGGCAGCTTGAGTTTGATGAATAAGTTTGAACAAGGTGGATTTGAAGTGATGATAGTTGTAGTCCTTTGTAAACATCCAATCAGGAGTTTCTGCTTTCCCCCCCTATGTTCCTGCCTACTTCTTCAGCATCCTCTCCAAGGGATTCATCACCAATAGAACCACTAGAGGCACTAGAAGGATATTCAAGATCATCACCAGCTATAGAAGGTAGTGAATTGATTGCATCCTTGGCCCTTAGCAAAGAAGATGTAGTGTGCACCAAGTTTAAAATCCTCTCAGCCTCATTGCCCTGTCTGTCTAGAATTTGATATGCTGGAACAGGATGAGTAAATGTTTCAGCATCAAAAGAAACAGAATCTAAAACAGCTTGATACTCTTGCTGAAATAGCTATTTTTTTCTACATCACCGACATCCTTTAATTCACTAGAAGTGGGCTCTTCCCATTCTTCTGTACCTGCTTTTCTCTCAGTATCTTTCGTTTCTTGCATCAAGGGCTCCCCTTGGCTCACTACCCTCACACCATCACCTTCACCATCTAAAGTAGGACTCCTCTCACTCACTATTGCCATGCTGGAAGAAATAGCATGCAATTGTTCACTCTTTTCCTCTCCTTTTTCCTGAGAGCAACTCAGCCTCTCACTCAAGTCACTCCCTTCCCTCAGTCCTAAGAGTGATTGAACAACCACTAAGTCATCTACACTAGTAACATGTTTGGAAATTTTAAGCTGTGTAGAGACTTCCAATGGATGAGAGACATCCGTCGAAATAATGGTTGTGAATGTTGACGAATAATTGTTGTGAAGCTTATCCGTCGAGAAACAATCACTTGTCGATGGATGAGGAATATACGTCGAGAGAGTAGAAATGATAGAGTAAGGAGTTGAAACTACTATAGAATCTGTGGTGATTGATTTGAGATTGTGCACAGATTTCTCAGTAGCTTTAGAAAGAAATGGCAAGTGAGCCAACAAATCTTCAATAAGATGATGCTCACTTACTTTAGATTTGGGCTCCTCAATGAGTTTCAAAGATGGAGAATTAGGAATTAATGTGTTTATCATGTCCACATTCAGTGAGTTTGTGGGAGAATTGTGTGTGTGAGGTCTTTTAATTATAAGTGATTTTGGCTGTGACTCTATATTTATTGGAGCCACATCAACCTGACTTTGTGAAGGTGCAGTAACTGAGTCTTTGACTGCAGTTGGCACTATATGTTGGATTTTAAACGCAGTGGGGGCATGGCAAAACACTTTTACACATATAAAATCCAAATAAAAGCATACAAATCATGAATAAAAATTCGAGGGATCGAATCTAACCTTTTAATATAATTCGGAGACAACGATCAGAGATCCTAAGCAGTTGCTCCTCAAGTGTGAAGTACTCCACCGGTATCCACCAAGAAAACGATGTTAAGGAGGAGGAAGGAGGTGGAGAGAATTGTGTTTTCCAAACTTTTTGGGTTTTGTGTGGGTTAGATTTAAATTAGGGTCTATAATAGTGTATTTATAGGCAAAATTTTCAGCTAAAATTTTCCCATAAATATTATTATTATTATTATCCCATTTATTATTCTCATTAATAATTAAAACACCTTTTAATCATTAATCCTTTTTCTAAACACTTTAGAAATAATTCTCTCTCTTGATTTAATTTCCAAAAATTAAATACTTTAATTAATAATATTAAGAACTTTTCTTAATTAATTTATAATCAATTAAATCTCATTTAATCAATTATTAAATTTTCCAATTAATTATTTATTTCATAAATAAATAATTATTAGCCATTATTAATTAATTCCTCCACCATTAAATCATTCTCTTTTTATGGTGTGACCCTGTAGGTTCAATATTAAGCCGGTAGTAGAAATAAATAATAATAAAACTATTTTATCATTATTTATATAAATTCTCTAATTTATTAAATATGATTAATTAATTAATCACATTTATTCTACATCGTGAGGGATACTTCTCAGCATATCGCGACTATCCGGATAATATGAATCCACTGCTTAGAATACCAAGAACCTATTCAGTGAATAGTTACCGTACAATAAACTCCTTCTACCCTACAATGTCCCGATTAAATACAAGGCATGGATCTCGTGTCAAGCCTATCTTATTCAATCACTTGCTTACCATTTACTATGCGTAGTTCTATGCAAATTAGAAACTCCTTTCTAATTTCATTCACTCTGGCCAGAGATTCCTGAACTGGCATAAGTGGATCAGCCTTGAACATTCGCTTCCTTCACTGGAAGGGGTAGATCCTTTATTGATCATACACTATCTTCGTGTACAAATTCCTATACCCAGAAGAGCCCTAATAATTGTCCCTAGAGACCAAGAACTAAACCAAAGCATAGTTCAGTGTACACAAGATGACTATGATGACCTCAAGTCTAAGGATACTTGTACAACTATCACTATGTGAACAACTGCTGACACGTGAGTGAACTCCATCAGTTGTTCAGCTGTGCGAGTCATGTTCAGTGAACTTATTCTATAATAAGTACCTACATACTAGCTATAGTGTCACCACATAAATGTCTATGAGAACAAACATCCTTCATAATGAAGCAAGCATAGTATGTACCGATCTTTGCGGATTATTAATTACCAGTTAGTAATCCTATGACCAGGAACTATTTAAGTTTAGAGTTATCATCTTTTTAGGTCTCACTATTATGATCTCATCATAATCCATAAAAAAACTTTACTCTAAACTATGGTATATCTTATTTAAACACTTAAATAGATAAAGCCCGTAATAAAAACAAAACAAGTCTTTTATTAGTATCAATGAAATCAAAACAGATTACATAAAAGTTATTCCTAAATCCTTATACATGATTGGACTTAGGACATATTCCTTTCAATCTCCCACTTGTACTAAAGCCAATCACTCTGGTATCTAATACCCATCTTGTCTTTATGACGATCAAAGTGACTTTCATAAAGTAGCTTTGTGAGTGGGTCTGCTATGTTGTTATGTGTGTCAACTCTAATTCAATACAATACAAGAAATGTTACCGCGCTCCCACTAACCCTTTTGTAGACGCATGGTTCATCTACGTTTTTTGATAAAATCAAACTCTTTGATTGTCTCATCAAAACGAATGTTCCATCTTTCGAGAAGCTTGCTTTAAACCACATATGGTTCGCAGCAGCTTACACACTAGGTTTTCATTTCCCTTGGAAAGAAAACCATCTGGCTATTTGCCAGATCACATAGTCGTAGTAAGCAGCATTCGCAAGCAAAATCCGAACTAATTTTAACAGGGCTACAGGTAAAAGGTTTCATCAAAGTCAATCCATTGCCTTTGTTTGAATCCTTTTCCCAAAAGCCTGGCCATAAAGGTCTCCACCTGGCCATCTGCTATAATCTATCTTTTGTATACCGTATACATAGATTCCATTCTGGATTTCATGGCACTATGCCATTTCTCTGAGTCAACACTACTCATAGCCTCATTATAGGTCACAGTGTCATCATCATTAATGATAGACATCTCATTGTCATTCTCAATGACAAGGCCATATTACCTCTCAGGTTGGCGAGACACTCTCCCTGACCTATGAATGGGCTGTTCCACAAAAGGTTGTTCAGTCAGAACAGGTGTTTCCACTCGATCTGTAGTAGTTTGTGCTTCTTGAACTTCATCAAGTTCAATTTTGCTCCCACTGTTTCCTTCAAGGATAAACTCCTTTTCCAAGAAGGTAGCTTGTCTGGAGACAAACACCCGATGATCGGTGCAAAAGTAATACCCTAAAGTCTCTTTAGGATATCCCACAAAACTACATTTTTCGGATCGATATTCCAGCTTATCTGGGTCAACTTTCTTGACATAAGCTGGACATCCCCAAATCTTAACGTGTTTAAGACTCGGTTTCCTTTCTTTCCATATCTCATACGAAGTTTGAGGAACAGATTTTGGAAGGCACCTTATTCAGTAAATATGCTGAGGTTTCCAATGCATAACCCCATAGGAATACTGGAAGATTTGCATAGCTCATCATGGACCGAACTATGTCTAACAAAGTTCAATTTCTCCTTTCAGATACTAATCTGGAGGAGTCCACTAGGAGACTATACCATTTACTTTGAGATAATCCAGAAACTCTCCGTTCAAGTATTCACCACCTCGATCTAATCGAAGAGTTATAATACTATGTTTAGTTGTTTCTCCACTTCATACTTATATTCTTTGAACTTTTCAAAGGCCTCAGACTTGTGTTTCATCAAACACATATCCGAATCTAGATCTATCATCTATGAAAGTTATAAAGTATGAAAATCCACCCATGGCTTGCGTAGACATTGGTCCACATATATCTGTGTGTATCATTCCTAGCAAATTTGCAGCCCTCTCTCCATGTCTACTAAATGGAGACTGCAATGCCACTATAAAGTGAGATTTTCATCATCCCTTTTCTTTTATTAGTTTGTTCAATCTGAAATAAATTATGTCACATATATACAGACCATTATTTAAAGCACCACGTCCATAAAGAATATTATCTCTAAGAATAGAACATTCATTATTCTGAATAACAAACGAAAATCCAGCCAAGTCTAACATGGGAATAATATTCCTCACAATCGAGGGAACAAAATAAAAATTATTTCAAACAATAGTCTTGCCCGTAGGCCTATGTAAATGAAATGATTCTACATCTTCAGCAGCAACTCTTGCTCCATTTCCATCAGTAGAATCACCTCCTCTTCCTCAAGAGTCCTACTTCTCCTTGGTCCGTGCAACAAATTACAGATTTGAGAACCACAGGCGGTATCAGAAGCAGTAGTCTCACTACCCTTCTTCTTCTTCAATTCTGCAAGGTAAACCTTGCAGTTCCTCTTCCAGTGCCCCACCTTGTTACAGTGAAAGCAAACAATTTTGCTCTTGGGGTCTTCAGCTTTTGGTGGAACCGGTGTTTTCTCACCTACTTTCTTCTTCTTGGAAGAGTTCCTCTTCCTTTTATTAGGATTGGAACCTTCACCAATTAGAAGAACAGAACTCTTCTTAGGGGGAAAATTCGATTCCGCAGTCTTCAACATGTTGTGGAGTTCAGGCAGGCTGACATCCAACTTATTCATGTGAAAGTTCACAACAAACTGCGAGAACGAACTCGGAAGCGATTGCAAGACCAAGTCTTGGCTCAGCTCCCCATCCATGGCAAAACCAAGTTGTCCAAGACGTTCAATCAAATTGATCATCTTAAGTACATGGTCATTAACAGATGATCCCTCAGACATCCTACAACCGAACAGCTCCTTCGATATCTCATATCGAGCTGTCCTCCCCGCCACATCATACAACTCTTGTAGATGCATGAGGATAGGGTGAGCATCCATATGCTCATGTTGCTTCTGTAGCTCAATGTTCATGGAAGCTAGCATGATGCATTGAGCAACATTTACATCATCCATCCACTTACGATACACAACATGTTCATCATTATGCGCATCGCTAGCAGGTTCAGTAGGCTTAGGTGAGTCAATCATGTATTCCAGATTCTCAATCCTGAGAACAATTCTCAAGTTTCGAAGCCAGTCAGCATAATTAGGACCAGTCAATTTGTGAGCATCTAGTATGCTCCTGAGTGATAGTGCAGAAGACATAACGTACAAAGTAAATTTGTAAATGATAAACACATAACAACACTTAGCAAATATTCGATTTCATTTCAAAACACTATATGAATCGGGTCTTTATTCATAAGTGGATCCCACTAGTTTTTCTAATTTATTCAACCCCCTACATGAAAAATTAAGCATTCATAATGCTAGTGGGAATAGGGATC
Organism: Apium graveolens; assembly: GCF_009905375.1. Taxonomy (NCBI): domain Eukaryota; kingdom Viridiplantae; phylum Streptophyta; class Magnoliopsida; order Apiales; family Apiaceae; genus Apium; species Apium graveolens. The sequence goes on along the minus strand of NC_133650.1, from coordinate 184,482,850 downwards.
CTACATTCCATTACACAACCCCGGCTGTGGCACGAAACGCCATGTAATGTTCAATAGGCAGACAACTCTTGTCAATTACATCTAATGTTATTCCCTAATCAAAATTTAGCCTCTTGAATAATTGAGTCACGGCTGTGGCACGACAAACTCAATATTCTAAGTCAAGTCTAACCCAACATTCCGTACAATTGAATCAGTCCCCAAAGGCCCATGGCTGTGGCACATAACGACCTTTAGATTCTTATTCAATGTACACATCTCTATGTAATAGACAAGTATTTCATATTTCGAAATCAAAGCCCTCGGCTGTGGCACGAAACGACAATGATTCAAAAATAAGAACTACTTTCTACCATGTTGGAAGGCTATGACCGACACAAGCCCGTTGTGTCATTGGCCAATTACTACTTGATATTATTTAATTTTAGAGGGATTATATTACGTTACAAACATAATCATATTATAAAGAGATTCTTCCTTTTAAATTAAATATTTCAAATCAATAATCAATAATCAAATGATTCCCAGATCGGGTGGAGCATTGTCAAGATGCGTCACTTAATAACCCTTTCTTACAGATAGAAATCTGTTGTTGACAGAATCATCCTTTCTCTCATATCAAAAATTCATATTCAATTACGTGTTTCATAAACACAAGAATCTCATGATTGTATTCATAATATTATTATTAAGGTTATGAAACAATTTCACTATACTAGGTTGTCTAACAAACGCCTTATGTTTATTTAAGTTTACCTAAATCTATCATCGCATGATAAATTAAGCATATATCACATATATCAACATGAATAAACATCAAGGTAGGCATGTTACATCATCTAGCACATTAGAACAAGCAATATACATCTCTATGTATCACAAGAAGCATTTAAAATCAATTCAAACGATCAAAAACAGCTTTAAAACACTTCATGGAATATAAACAGTTCAAAAATTTTATAAAAACTAAAATTGATCACTCCATTAGATCCGTCTCGGAAAAACGATCCAACGGTATATTGCACGCCCAAAACGGAGTTACGAAACTCCCAGAAAATCAATTTTAATATGGACAGTCGAGCTGTAACGCATTATAGGAACGCGTTACTAGCCCTGTAACGCATTCCGGTGATGCGTTACACCCCTTTTAAGCCATTAAAGGGTGTAACGCATTCCGTGAATGCGCCACAGGTGTGTAACGCATTCCAAGAATGCGTGACACCCCTATTATTTTTTTTTATTTTCGCAGCAGCCGCCGCCTTTTTTCTCGGAATCCGCGCCGCCTGACAGAACCTGTACCTATGTCTGCCTTCTTTTCGTGCAATCAGACATCACAGACAATCAACAGATATACAAATATATGTATATATATATAAATAGATTTATTTAATTACGAATTTAATTGATACAACTTCAAAAATTCTTAATAAAAAATCTATACATCATAAAATTATGAAACAAATACCCAGACGATCTACAACACTTGTAGAACCCAGATCAACATTCAAAATTTATTCTGAGAAACGATTTCTCATCAGACAAAATTAATCCATGATATAACTTGTAAAAATCATAATTAATTCATACAAGCACATAAAATTCTGAAATTTTTACCACAGATCTATATGCATACAACCTGTGCTCTGATACCATTGTTGGATTTTAAACGCAGCGGGGGCATGGCAAAACACTTTTACACATATAAAATCCAAATAAAAGCATACAGATCATGAATAAAAATTCGAGGGATCGAATCTAACCTTTTAAGATAATTCGGAGACAACGATCAGAGATCCTTAGCAGTTGCTCCTCAAGTGTGAAGCACTCCACCGGTATCCACCAAGAAAACGATGTTAAGGAGGAGGAAGGAGGTGGAGAGAATTGGGTTTTCCAAACTTTTTGGGTTTTGTGTGGGTTAGAATAAAATTAGGGTCTATAATAGTGTATTTATAGGCAAAATTTTCAGCTGAAATTTTTTCCATAAATATTATTATTATTATCCCATTTATTATTCTCATTAATAATTAAAACACCTTTTAATCATTAATCCTTTTTCTAAACACTTTAGAAATAATTCTCTCTCTTGATTTAATTTCCAAAAATTAAATCCTTTAATTAATAATATTAAGAACTTTTCTTAATTAATTTATAATCAATTAAATCTCATTTAATCAATTATTAAATTTTCCAATTAATTATTTATTTCATAAATAAATAATTATTAGCCATTATTAATTAATTCCTCCACCATTAAATCATTCTCTTTTTATGGTGTGACCCTGTAGGTTCAATATTAAGCCGGTAGTAGAAATAAATAATAATAAAACTATTTTATCATTATTTATATAAATTCTCTAATTTATTAAATATGATTAATTAATTAATCACATTTATTCTACATCGTGAGGGATACTTCTCAGCATATCGCGACTATCCGGATAATATGAATTCACTGCTTAGAATACCAAGAACCTATTCAGTGAATAGTTACCGTACAATAAACTCCTTCTACCCTATAATGTCCCGATTAAATATAAGGCATGGATCTCGTGTCAAGCCAATCTAATTCAATCACTTGTTTACCATTTACTATGCGTAGTTCTATGCAAATTAAAAACTCCTTTCTAATTTCATTAACTCTGGCCAGAGATTCCTGAACTAGAATAAGTGGATCAGCCTTGAACATTCGCTTCCTTCACTGGAAGGGGTAGATCCTTTATTGATCATACACTATCTTCGTGTACAAATTCCTATACCCAGAAGAGCCCTAATAATTGTCCCTGGAGACTAAGAACTCAACCAAAGCATAGTTCAGTGTACACAAGATGACTATGATGACCTCAAGTGTAAGGATACTTGTACAACTATCACTATGTGAACAACTGCTGACACGTGAGTGAACTCCATCAGTTGTTCAGCTGTGCGAGTCATGTTCAGTGAACTTATTCTATAATAAGCACCTACATACTAGCTATAGTGTCACCACACAAATGTCTATGAGAACAGACATCCTTTATAATGAAGCAAGCATAGTATGTACCGATCTTTGCGGATTATTAATTACCAGTTAGTAATCCTATGACCAGGAACTATTTAAGTTTAGAGTTATCATCTTTTTAGGTCTCACTATTATGATCTCATCATAATCCATAAAAAACTTTACTCTAAACTATGGTATATCTTATTTAAACACTTAAATAGATAAAGCCCGTAATAAAAACAAAACAAGTCTTTTATTAATATCATTGAAATCAAAACAGATTACATAAAAGTTGTTCCTAAATCCTTATACATGATTGGACTTAGGACATATTCCTTTCACTATATGGGCACCATGTGACTCCCTCATTATTTTAGATTTCTTCTTTCTGATATAAGTTTGAGGTTGGTATGTGTCCCTTCCCCTTTTAGCATGTGCTCTTGGTTGAGAGCTTGTTTCAATAGTCGCATCCTTTTGGGAGGATGCAACTAGAAATGAGCTAATTTCCTTATTAAGCACTACAGTCTGTTGGAAAACTGCAGTGTGGCTGGTTTGGGTCACACAAACCTCACTCTCCTTTTCCTTAGGGTTTTTTTGATTTTCACCCTGTCCCTCACCTTCCTTACCACCCTTCACACTCCCATTTTGTTCTTTGGAAGGTTTTAAAACTAGTTTCTTTTTAGAGGAACTAGAGTGGGGTTTCTTTGACTTGGTTTTTGAAATTTTTTATTTTGTGCCTTGGGCAGGCATCTGTTTGGTCACTGTCACAGATGTCTTAGCCACAGTGGTTTGCAAAGAAACTTGAGGTTGGGAAATAGTAGAGACAGAAACAGTTACCTCACTTACCTGAGGTGCCTCCTTGATTGGCAAATAATTGAGAGGTACCTCACTGTGGAGATTGTTCCCGTTAAGATCAGCAAGTACCTTCTTTTCTTGGACCCGACAATCAAGCTTATTTGTTGAGTTCTCAATCAAAAGGTCCTTAGACACATAATTTTCTAGCATCATAATAAACCTAGCATAATATATGTTCTTTGACCTCTTTTTAATGTCTCCTAACTTATACCCTAGTTCATAGTGACAGAGTTACTAAAATTAAAGTATTTGTCACTTGACAGCATGTAAACCATGTCAACCATAGAGTAAGTAACTGCATCAAAATTGCTAATCTTTCTTGAAAATGCCTTAATAAAAGAGTCATAGAGAAAGCTCCATTCTTTTCTAAGGCCCTTTCTATTTACCTCACCTAATTTGGCAGGATTGAGAGAATAACCCATAGACACAAGCATGGTGCTCACATCTGTGTCTGTGTGGAACATTTGTGTTATTTTCAAGCAAGTGAAAGTATGCTTGTATTTCATCACAATTAATGCAATAATGGTTACCTTTCAGAGAGAAGGCAATGGTCTTATCTTTAGAGTTGTAATCTCCTCCACAACTTCACAGTAGATAACTGGAGATTCGATCATTGCATAGCTTAGTTTTCAACTTTGAATGAAGTCCATCATCTTGTGATAGTCCTCAGAATAAGAAATATCTTTGTTCACCAGTCCTACAAAGTTGTTCTTCTCATAAAAAATCTAGATTGAGATATAATTTTAACTATAGGTGCCATTGTTGTGATTGAAAGCAGTTACAGAGAAAAGGGTTTTGTTTTGGAGACAAAGAGAGTAAAATTGCTTTGAGAAAGATAAAAGTAAAATGGAAAATAAAAAATAAAAGGAGGCTTTTATATTTTCTCAGAAATAAACAAGTAAAAATTGAAAAGCACAATAAAGTACCCAATGAAATTTGCCCAAAATTACCGTTTAAAAATGAAATAAACTGAAGAAATTCTAGAGATTATCCATAGACATATACTTACATACTGTAAGTAAATTCGACGGATAAGTTATAGAATTAACGGCTATGATTAAAGCAATTCAACAGATATAGATTAAACAGATATCCGTCGAAATAATAAAAAAATACCCAAAAAATTATTTGACTTTCAATAGATAATAAAATTCAACGGATATTCATTTTCAACGGATAATGAACATCCGTCGAGATGTAAATTTTGACTTGGCAACAATTTCATCTTGTTAGGAAAAATCAAAATTGTTTCTGGCTGTATTACAAGTTACTTAGACATCAAAAGAATTTAGGAATAATTAAGCATACCTAACTTACTTACCAACCTAGTGAAAGTTGACTCATTATGTGTCTTGGTAAAGATGTCTGCAAGTTGCTTCTCACTTGGAACAAAACAAAGTTCCACTGTACCATTCATGACATGTTCTCGAATGAAGTGGTACTTGATGTCAATGTGCTTGGTCCTTGAATGCTGCACAGGATTTTCAGTAATAATAATGGAACTAATGTTGTCACGGAAAATTGGAATCTTGTCCACATGTAGACTATAGTCCAGTAGTTAATTTTTCATCTATAAAATCTGTGCACAACAATTACCAGCAGCAATGTATTCAGTCTCAGCTGTAGAAGTAGAAACTGAATTTTGTTTCTTAGTAACCCGGGAAACTAGCTTGTTTCCTAGCAATTGATAGGTTCCTGTTGTAATTTTTCTGTCTATTTTACAACCTGCATAATCTGCATCTGAATAACCAATTAGATCAAAACTAGAATCATTAGGATACCAAATGCCAAGTTTTGGTGTTCCTTTGAGATATCTAAAAATTCTCTTAATAGCTACTAAATGACATTCTCTAGGATCGTCTTGAAATCTAGCACAAAGATAAGTAGCAAACATTATATCTGGTCTACTGGCTATTAAATATAAAAGTGAGCCAACCATGCCTCTATAACTTGAAATGTCCACAGACTTTTCAGTTGTGTTCAATTCAAGTTTAGTGGCAGTGGCATGGGAGTTTTTGCAATATGCAATGCATTAAGTCAAACTTTTTAAAAAAATCATAAATATATTTGGTTTGACTAAAAAATATTCCATCACTAACTTTCTTAACTTGTAAACCAAGAAAATAAGTTCTCCCATAATACTCATTTCATATTTACTTTTCATGAATTTGGCAAACTTTTTGCAAAGTTTCTTATCTGTAGAGCCAAAAATAATATCATCTACATAAATCTGAACAAGTATGCTAGAGCCATTAACATTTCTAAAGAAAAGAGCTTTGTCAACAGTACCTCTTGTGAAATGATTTTCTAAAAGAAACTTTGACAAAGTGTCAACCAGGCTCTAGGTGCTTGCTTCAATCCATAAAGTGCTTTCAAAAGATAGTAGACATAATCTGGAAAGTTGGGATCTTCAAAACCAGGAGGCTAACTAACATAGACTTCCCCATCCAAATCTCCATTCAGAAATGCACTCTTAACATCCATTTAATAGACCTTGAAATTGGCATAAGCTACATAGGCTAGAAAGATTCTGATGGCTTCAAGTCTTGCAACACGAGCAAAGGTCTCATTAAAATATATATTCCTTAGTAGCCCTTGGCAACCAATCTAGCTTTGTTCCTGACTACTATGCCATTTTCATCCATCTTGTTCTGAATATCCATTTGGTGTCAATAGGATTCTTGCCTTTAGGTTTGGGTACCAGCTTCCATACCTTATTCCCTTCAAATTGGTTTAGCTCTTCCTGCATAGCTAAAACCTAATAAGGATCCAACAAAGCTTCTTCTACCTTATTTGGCTCTTCCTGTGACGGGAAGCTGCTATATAGATATTCTTCTTGAGTTTTTTTTCTTGTTTACACTCTTGAAGATGCATCACCAATAATTAGTTCAAATGGGTGATCTCTAGTCCATTTCCTTTATTGTGGTAGATTAGCTCTAGATGAAGAGGCCTCAAATTTGTCTTAATATGTGACTGAGTTTTGATTAGAAGAAACTCTCCCTGAGTTTGTGGATCTTTGACTTGAAGTTGGGGTCCTTTCTGTGTGTAATATATATTGACTTTCAACTCCTATTGATGGCTCAACGGATGTTGATCTTTGCCTTTCAATGGATGATGCAGTTTGTCTTTCAACGGATGATGCACTTTGTGTCTCGACGGATGTAGAATTATGTGTTTCATTTGTTGCTAACTTTTCTGCATTATCCTTAGAGATTATTTCTTGATCACTTTCATCATCACTATCATCACAGTTCATCTCAACATTGTCAAATTTGAGGCTTTCATGGAAACCTTCATCTTGTAGTCCTTCAATCTTCTCATCATCAAACACAACATGTACAGATCCCATAACAATGTTGGTTCTGAGATTATAGACTCTGTATGCTTTTCCAACTGCATACCCAACAAAAATACCTTCATCTATTTTGGCATCAAACTTTCCATACTGCTCAGTTTGATTTCTTAGAATATAGCATTTACAGCCAAAGACATGAAAACTGTTTAGTGTTGGCTTCCTGTTCTTGAACAATTGATAAAGAGTCATGCATTTTGCTTGATTGACCAAAGAAATATTTTGAGTGTAGCATGTAGTATTTACTGCTTCTACCTAAAAGTTAGTTGGTAACTTTGATTCTTCTAGCATTTTCCTTGCAGCTTCAATAAGAGATATATTCTTTCTTTCCACCATTCCACTTTGTTGTGGAGTCCTTGTTACTGAAAACTCATGCATGATCCCATTTTCTTTACAAAATATCCTCATTACAGAATTCTTAAACTCAGTTCCATTGTCACTCCTGATTCTTCTAAATTTGAGATCAGGATGATTGTTGACTTGACTTATATGATTGATAGTTATTTCATTAGCTTCATCTTTAGATTTTAGGAAATATATCCAAGTGAATTTTGAGAAATCATCCACAATCACTAGGAAATATCTTTTTTTTTAGATTGACAACACATTGACTGGTCCAAACAAATCTATGTGCAATAATTGCAGTGGTTCTTCTATTGTAGATTTAAGTTTCTTTTTGAATGATGCCTTGATTTGTTTTTTTTCTGACAAGCATCACACAGTCCATCCTTTAAGAACTCAACTTGAGGAATGCCTCTTACAAGATCTTTCCTGACTAATTTGAAGTTCAGATGGGACAGTTTCTTGTGCCACATCCAACTTTCATCTTGACTTGCTTTACTGAAAAGACAAGTAATAGAATTTGCATTTGATGAGTTGAAGTCAGCTAGATACAGATTTCCTTTTCTCACTCCACTGAGAACCACTTTGTTGTTCTTTTTATTTGTAAAAACACAGGCTTCTGAATTGAATGTTACTGAGTTTCCCTTGTCACAAAGCTGGCTGACACTCAAAAGATTGTGTTTGAGTCCATCCACTAGAGAAACTTCTTCAATGATGATATTGTCTTTAGAAACTAAGCCATATCCCACATTGTACCCTTTACTGTCATCTCCAAAAGTATTATTTAGGCCAGCTCTCTCCTTAAACTCAGTGAGCAGGGTAGAATCTCCAGTCATGTGCCTTGAGCAACCATTATCCAGATACCAAAGATTCCTTCTGTTTCCCTGATTGCTTGAAGAACTGACCTCTATTTCATCCGATTTGGCCATTAGAGCTAGATTGACATAGCTTGTTTCTTCATCTTCATCTACCCCATCAGCTGCCTAGTCATTTTCTTGAGTTAGGATAGCCCCTTCCTTTGGTTTGAGCAGTTCAAAATACTTCTTTTTATAATCCACATGCTCAAACTTCTTTCTCTCACAATCAGGCTTTCTGCATTCACTTGCAAAATGACTACTCATGCCACATTTGAAATATTTTAATTTGGATTTATCCACCGTGTTTCTATTTGGCTTGGCTGCTCTAAAATTCTTTTTGAATTTGAGCTTGGCAAACCTTCTTGATAGGAAAGCTAGATGTTCATCTATGTCCTCCATTTCATCATGGATGAGATGTTCTTCATGCTCAGCCACTAGCCCTTTTCCTTTTCCTTCACAAACCCTAGAGTTTGGTGCACATTCCACAGCTTCAACCTTCATCTCTTTCACTCTCTCTTGTTCAGCTACCAAAGCTATAGATCCTCGCTTCTTCCTTCCTTTCTCTATCTACTCATCTTGTTCCAACTCAAACCATAAGGTTTTTAGATATCCATACAGTCTCTCCAAAGTAAATTCCTTGTAATCTTGAGAATTTTTGAGAGAGATAGTCATAGGCTTCCATTATTTTGGTAGATATCTAAGGAATTTTAGGTTTGAATCCTTGGTCTGATAGACTCTTCCATGTGTTTCAGTGCATTTAGTAGTTTTTGAAATCTACTAAAGATGTCACTTAAAGATTCACTGTCCTCACAATGAAAGTGCTCATAATGCTGGATTAAAAGTTGTATCTTGTTTCCTCTCACCTACTCAGTTCCATCACATATGATTTGAATTGTATCCCAAATATCCTTAGCAAATTTACAGTTGATAACATTTTCAAACATGTCACCATCAAGATCATTGAACAGAATGTTCTTAGCCTTTTTATCTTTGTGCACTTGCTCAATGTCTTCATCTGTTTATTTTAACTGTGGCTTTGGAATGCTTTGTGTTGAGTGGCATTTATGACACTTTATTACGCTCCGTAAAGCTTTGAATTGGTGTAAATGTACTCAAGTTGTTGGTGTTTTAATGTGTTTTCTAGTGTTTTTGCATTTTCAGGCATTATCTAGGTAATCAGGTGAATTAGCATTATTTTGGTGTTAATTTGGTGTTAGGAAGGAGTTGGAATAAAAGCTCTTGGAAAGCCGGCTCAAATCAGCAAGGAAAAAGAAGAAGTTAGTTTTTTATGCAGGAGGTCAGTGCGCCTGCACCGTGATAGCGCGCTGCCGCGCCCAAAGTCCAGAAACTCAGCACGCCCGCGTCGGTCAAGCGCGCGGCCGCGCCAGGTCGAATTCAAAGAATCATCTTTCTACTCTGATTTTGATCCAGAAGACTTCTTATCTGCATGGGGCTGCTATATATACATAATTAAGTTTGTTTTTCTAGAAGAGACATAACAGAGCACAAGGAGAAAACGTAAAGAAGACCGTTTTAGCACAATTCAACCAAGGCGAAGAAGACCTAGTTTTAACTTGTCATTCTTTGTTTAAGTTGTAAAGTTGAATGCTAGTTTTCTTATTCTTGAACCTATACTCTTGTGTATACTTTGCTTATTATTCGTTTATAAAGACTACGTTTATTATACCATGCTTTCATCGGAACCCACGTTGATGATGAGTCTGATTATAGGCTAATCGTTCTCGTGGGGTTCTAGCGGATTTATTTATGGATTTATTTAGTTAATTTGTTTCGATGCCTTAGTGTGTGGTGATTGTATGATAACCTAGTATTGGTTGTGCTTATTCGTCTTATGAGCGTCACGAACTTATAAGATAGTGTGTTAATTCTTAATAAAGCGAAAGTGAATTTAAGGGTTTAGAACTTGCCATGCTAGCATAGGTTCATATGTTATTGTTATGCATGATTCGTAGGTAATTTTACCCATCTTACTTGCCCTATGTAATCACGATAGATAACTTATGCATTAAACTGTTATGTTGTAAAAATCTATAGACATATAGGGTCTCAATATAATTGGTATCTATTCAGCTTCTATATCTTTTATGGATGTCTGGTAGTATGGTATTCATGCAATGAAAATTGGCGTTTATCAGTTTCGTGTTATCTCATTAGTGTCATCAGCATTACATGCTAAGGTTAAGAACAAAAAGACTATTGAATGGAGTATTTAATGAAGTTAGAATCCCATGTTTGTCATATATATTAATTCAACCATTCTTATTCTCTTAGTTATAATTGTTAGTTTAATTCTTAGTTATAAAACAATCTCAATTTGTTAGTCATCTTAGCATTGAATAATGGCCATATCATTGTTGCATAAGTGCATAAATTACAAAGTTAACCTAAACCAGTCTCTGTGGGTACGAATCTGATTTATATCTTATAGTACTTGCGAGCGCATATACTTGCGTGTATTTTAGCGCGTGTTTAGCGACTAACACTTTGCTCATTGCCTACAGCTCCTTCAATATCTTTAGCAGCTCTTCGAGGAACATGAGGGCCTTTCTTAATGCAATCAACATACCTTTCATCTTGAGAGAGAAGATGCATGGTGATAGTTGTCTTCGTCCAGAAAAGGGATCTTTACTCCAACATCCTTCATGCTCATGTTGTTAGTTGTTTTGATCTTTAAACTCTTAGTATGTCAAGACCATGCTCCGATACCAATTGTTATTCCCAAACAATCTAATAATAGAATTACACAAGAGGGGTTAAATGTAATTCTAGGTTCCTTTTCGAATTTTAAGAAATTACTTTATCAAAATATATCAGTGTATGAATATGCAAGTGTGCAGAATGAAATATGAATGTATTCAAACACAAAGATTTAAAAACTTTCTGGTGGATTGAATTTTCCACCAGAGATATATATATTGGTTGAGAACTCTGTGATGCAAAAATGCACACAGCTTCTTCCAAGTAAAGTTACAAAGTAAGAATTAAGAAATTCTTAACAGATTATGCCTTATCTATTTCTCAGTTCTTTCAATCGATATTTTTCTACTTGCTACTCTTGGTTTATATATCACCAAGTTACATGTGAAAAAGACAAACTAATCAAACAAAAATTTTTAAGTCTAATCACATGTTACTTCATTTCTCCATCCAGCATCTTTGTATTTCTTCAAGTAAGCATGGAAATGAAAATGCTTCTTTGTTCTCAAAATCCTGCTAATAGGCTGCCACATTCCTTTTGTATACAATCAACTCATATGATTGTCAAGTCACTACCATATACTAAGGTGTTTTGGTAGAATATCATCAAGCCTACAATATATTTCTAACAAGAACATTCACTGAAAGTGATAGAACATATTACATATATCCGCTTGTAAATTAGAGGAATTATGTGTCAAGCATATCCAGTCTATCCGCATGTAAATTAATATAAGGACTTGTAGTAGACAAACATTTGCTCTATTTTGGGAGCATATATGTTTAAGTATTATTTACAAAATCGGTCAAACACCCCACAAAGCGGACAAAGCAACCAGTTTCAATTATGTTACACACACATCCCTATTTCAAAAGCATAGTTAGATCATCTAATTAAAACATAAAGATAAAAACACACTAGCAAATGCAAAGAGACTTGAGTTCATCTATGTTACTAATAGCTCCAAGTTTTCAGAAACCTTTTTCCATTTTAAAGCAGGTCTACACTGTTCTTTATGATTCTCATCCGAAAAGTCTGACACCAAAGAACAATATTCAGACCATGTATATTTTATATAGAGGTACCAAATTATCTTACATGAACCACTGAATGAGGGAGAATTTGACTGATATCCAGAGGAAGTTGGTCGCTCAAATTAACAAGAGAATGTCTCTCAACATCTAAAGCAAACATAAAAGAATTTTAGAGTATATAAGAAGCAACTAAAATTTGAGATATTATTTTGTTGATACACTTACAACATAAAATTAATAGTTTTGTACGTTCAAGCTGCAGAATGTGAAATCAATAAAGAATACAATGATCAGTGAGTTGAGCATGGCAAAAACATCTTAATACACCTTGTTTCCACTATGTTACTATGTGACAACTCATTTTTCTTTTAACATCCAAATATAGATAAAAGTCAATATTGGGTGTTGAAACATGATATATATTGTTTGCTCGTCCACTTATAGAATATGGACTTTACAAAGTCCATGACTTAGTGTTTTTTAATATTTTAAAGAAATGTATCATTCTCCAAAGAATGTAAATATCGCATCCAATCGTCCTTTAAGTAATATATTCCAGTCTTTATCATGTCATTAACTTCCGATTACAAACTTGACTATGCCGGAATGTAGCCAATATTTATACAAAGCAAATTAATTTTAATCATCATAACTCGGTTACTTCCTGCAAATCAAATGCGAGAGAGAACTATAAGAATATAAAGTAGAAAAAAAGGAAAAAGAAACAAAGAGAATACCAATGACCAAGAGTCGATCGAATTGATATACTGGCTTCAAATTTAACTTCATCAAGGCAGCAAGCCCTGTAAAGCAAAACCACAGAAAATCTGAAATCCGACTAATCTAAAATCCTTGTTAACTTTATATAGATTATATGATAGCACTCACTATATGCTTACTGATGAAATTTAGTCATCACACACTAATAGACATTCCTTCATTTTTATCCCATTTGCTTCTATATCAGTTAAAGTGTCCCAAATTCAGAGTGAGAGAGATAGACAGAGGCCTCACTTTATTTTAATCTTCGATATATCAAGCAATTCTTGTTTTTGGCATCATCAACAATCATGCATATTCATAACTTGTACAAAAATAAAATGCATATAGAACACAAAATTACACATAAGTGTGATATAAAATTAACAACAATTCAAAACCGCAATGCACACAAGTATTTAAGAAGCAACTACTAAACATAACTGTTAAATTTTTCCCAGAAACTACCAATCTATAAACATACAACTAAGCACAGGAAGAGAATCATACACTTTGATTTAAAACAAAACAACTATATATACATGTGCAATGGCATACGGAAAGGAAGAATACATGCCAGCAGCTGTTACTCAACAAAAGCAAACGTGCTCGACGAAAATAATAAGACCACTAAATTATTTCCCCTTCAGCCAAATAAGTGACAATTTACGCTAAATAACAAAAACAAAAAATCACTATAATAAAACACAATGCACAATTAATTCAAAACACAATATACAATTGATTCATATCGTAAGGGGTGAGAGATATAGGCCTTGTTTGGTATCGCTGTTACAGACAGCTACAACAGCTTTTTGCTGAAAAGCTGTCAGAAAGGTGTTTGGTAATCCCAAAAACTGTTGTCTGGAAAAGTTATTTTGGTTTAAAAGCTGCTATTAGAAAATGCATGTTCCCCGTGCTTTTGAAAAGAGCTGTTTCCAGCTTTTGCAGGAAGTAGCTATAAGTTTCACAATCAAGCCTTCTCAAAAACATTATTTATATATATTATATCTCAAAATATGTATAAATTAAAAAATAAATACCAAACAGTCATCTAATTTTCCTGAAAACACTTTTTCCACCAGCACTTTTCAACAGCACTCTCAAACAGAGCCATAGAGTGATAGATTGAGAGAGAGAGAGACAAAGACATAGAGCCAGAAATAGACCGAGAGAGTGAGAGAGAAAGAGAGAGAGTGTGAGATAGAAAGAAACATATAGTGGGAGAGATAGGGGATTGAGAGATACAAACAAGTTTACACAGAAGAGAGCATACCAAAATCGAACACAAACAAAAGCATGAAATCGGTTGAGAACAAAACCCCAATCTCTTTATATGCTAATTGAACCCTAATTTCTCTAAACATTAAAACTCATTGCAAGTTGAACTCTTGGACCCTTTAATATTTTGAAAATTTGATGTTTGAATCAGCCCCAACTCGATTCTCATTGAACCCTAATTTTCTGCCGCTCTGTCTCAAATGAGACTGAGAACGAGAGTATTATTTTCCCACATTAATTTTTCTCTTTACTTTTGTCTAAAATTTCAATTTCCACTCTGTTAAATTTTGTTAGCCACCGCCCAGAATCTGCAGCCTAGTCCAACCCAATAGTTTTTGCAGCCTGACCCAATTCCACTTGTTGGCAAATTTATTTACTTTTAAATTTTAAAGTATTATAATATTTAAATTAAAAATATTTTGTTATTATTACCATTAATTAATTACTTTAATTTATTTATAAAAAATTAAAAGTATTACAAGATGTTATTTCTTATAAACAATTAATTTAGTGATATAAATTTATATACTAATTAAGTAAATTAAAATGCATTAGTTTTAAATTCAAGTAAAATGTTATATCCCATAAAAATAATAAAATGTTATATTTTTTGTTAAATATAAATAATTCATGTATTTGATATATTTCTACTTTCCGAGATAATTCCATAATTATTTAATTAAGATCAATTTATTTTAAAGATAAATTTAAGTTTTGAGTAAAATTTTTTTAACAAAAGTTAATAATAGTCTATGGCAACTCAGTACTATGTGTTGCTATGAGTAACACCTTCAATAGGTATAGCAATATACAATTATACATATAGTAACACCAAAATGGCTCTGTTGTTGTAGGACCAAAATTTCATACCTATTGTAACATCTAAGAAGGCAACACCCATGCCAACAAGTTGCAATACGTCATCTATGGCGTAGTGTAATTAAAATAAGGATGTGAGTAAGGAAGAAGGATTAAGCTAGAACGAAATCACATTTCCTTTACCCGAACCTTGAAATTTTAGTAAATTAGACTAACGTAATTTTTAATAGAAAAGGGTTATTACATAAGAGAAATATTAGATTATCTTGAATGTACGTAAAATGGAATTTTGGAGATATATTAATTTTTTGGGTAGTCGATAGATATAATTTAATAATGGTAATCTTTGTTATTGCGAAAATATTTCGGTGAATAATTATTTTATTCTCAACGTGGAAATTACTTATATCGGAAAGGTGAACTTTTACGAGTCGAGCGCTGATACTGGATAATTAAAATAGAATTTTAGGTATACAATAAATGATATATTTAAATCAGAAATTTGTAAATACTTGATATTTCATAATTTGGGATATATTCTTCACCTAAAAAGGGGAGAAAATTTTAATAGGTATAATTTTGATCGAGCGTACCATTAAATTATCTAAATAACCAATTGAGTTATTATCTGATGCTAACTAATTCTATCGTTATCAAATAAATTTGACTCGAGATCAGTTAGTAGAATTAACACTCGAAAAATTAGACGTTTAAGGGATCAATAAGTATAAAAATACTATTTAAGGTTTATGAGAGGGTGTATTTTGAAATAATTATACTAAAATATTTTGGTGTGATTTATTATTTCAGAAAATATCTGAAGTGGAATTATTTAAACCGGAAAGGTGCATATTCGCTGCTAGTGCGCTAATTATCGGAGGCAAGGAGAGTTTTCTCTGCTCCCTGCCTATTTCGACATATATACATGTTTTGTTTATTGATGGTAAATACTTAAGGATTTAATATTGGAGACCTCGTTCGTGATTATTTAATTTCGATAAAATTTCCTAATTAAGACCCCTTGCTAAAACCTCTATTTATAACAAAATAATAACCTTTATTTCCGATCCTGACTATTCCTATCATTCAGGACAGTTAATTTATTTCCTAACAGATGAATATAAATTTCTATGTTCGTCTAAATTATTTCTAAGTTTTGCATCGATTCATCAGTCGAATCGATTATTTAATTCCTTTCCAAATTGAATTTATCTTTTATCAATTCATTGAACCCCTTCAAGGTTTATGAATGATAAATCAAACAATAATCCTTTTTTTCTTCTATTCCTACAGAAACTCCGTTGAATCTATTTATGTTATGGCACTATTTGAGATTTCGTTTGACATGATTATTCTCAATCGCTCGAGATAATCCGTGTGTTTGAAGTTTATCAATATATTGTTCATATCGATACCAAAGTATTGTTCTTATTAAATAAAGATTGGTTCATTATTCGATCCAGAACATGTGATAGTATTTCTAAATATTCATGTAATGTGATGTGAGAAATGAATCTGAATGTGTTCATCTATACTGGTCAACGTGGGATTTGACCCACGGTAATTGTTAAGGATTGGTTAAGTTGAGAATTAGGATCTGTCTAACAATCAGGGTATGATCAACTGCTGTGATATGATTATCCGTTGGAAGCTTCATTATCATCCGTTGATAACCTTTAGTCATCTGTTGATATATACAAATGATTATCCGTTGAAACTACATCATATATCCGTTGATCAAGTTATCCGTTGAGAATGACTTGGATGATAAGTCAGGACTGTGAGATAAATCAGAAGATGCTGATTTATAGGATCGTAGTTGATTTAGATATGTATGGAAAGTGTTAGAATTATACTATAACATATCTTGTAATTGATAGAGGACTTATTGTAGCTGTGTAGTATATAAACACAGAATAGGTTATTACTCTGTAAGAGCTGAACTCGAGTATTCGCATAACCTAAAAACTCTTAAGAATTTTGTTTGAGAGAGTTTTGTAACAATTTATTTAAGATCAATATAAACTATTATTTGATTCATATGTTCTTACTTAACTTTCATAATACATTGATTTGTTTAGTAATTGTATCCAACCTCCCTTAAATAATTACTTTAATAGGCAACAAGTGGTATCAGAGCGGTCAAATTAACTATTAATTTGCAAAGGTCAAAATGTCTGGAAGTAAGTATGAAAGCATGAAAATTCTTAACCTCAAAAAAGCTTATTACTCTACATGGAGAGTAAAGTTGTTGATGTTCCTTAAAGCTATTGATGATTCTTATGTTAATATCATCAAAACAGGACCTCCATATCATATGGAAACTGTAGCTATGACTGCAGATGCTCCTGAACACTATGTCAGAAAGGAAAGAACAAAGTGGTCAGATCCTGAAAAGGCTGCAATGCTTAAGGATGCTAAAGTCAGGAACATTCTGCACAATGGTTTGGACAATGTGATGTCAAACAGAGTGATTGCCTGCAAGACTACAAAGAAGATATGGGATGCCTTGGAGACATAGTGGCAAGGTACAATGGCAATAAAGAAGAACAGAAGAGTTGTTCATGTGCAAGAATATGAGCAATTTGATGCCAAGGCTAATGAATCAATTATTGATATATATGATAGATTTATGACACTGTTGAATGATCTATCATTGGTTGGAAAAGAATATGATATAAAAGATTCAAACATAAAGTTTCTGAGAGCTCTTCCAGAAGATTGGGATATTGGCCTCAATAATCAGGCATCAATATGATTTTGATTCTCTATCTCTGGATAACGTGTATGGGATGCTAAAAACTCATGACTTGAAGATCCAGAAAAGGAAAAATAGAAAGGTTTGGAAGATGAAAATTGTGGCTCTTAATGCTGAGACTCATAAGGGCAAGGAAAAAATGGGTGAGAGGTCTAGGGGAAGGAACATTATGGAAGAGTCAGATACTGATGTATCAGATCCTTACACAGATACTGACAAGGATTCTGAGATTTATCTATATGATCCTCAAGTTGTTGAAATGGATGCAATTATTGTGAAAGGCTTCAGAAAGATGAGG
This sequence comes from Apium graveolens, assembly GCF_009905375.1. NCBI lineage: Eukaryota > Viridiplantae > Streptophyta > Magnoliopsida > Apiales > Apiaceae > Apium > Apium graveolens. The sequence continues at coordinate 184,464,796 of NC_133650.1, read as the reverse complement.
TTTTCAAAACCACAGAGAAAAGGTGGTTTCAACAGAAGGTTCTCTGGAGATGGCAAAGGCAGGTTCAGAAAGAATGATGGTCAGTACACCGAGGAAAGGAAGTTTGACAAGACCAAGGTGATATGTTACAACTATAATGAAAGGGGACATCTGGCTAATGAGTGCCCCCAAGGCAGCTAGAAAGGCTTTGGTCACAACAGACTCCAACAGAGACTGGATGGACTCATTAGGAACTGATAATGATGATGAATGCTATGCACTCATGGCAACTCATGAAGAGGATGCCTCAGGAACTGATAAGGTACCTTCAGTTATATTTCCTTGATACCGATAATTTATCTAAACTGAAAACTTTGTTATACTATTAGCATGTTACTTTTAAAAGTAAGACTATTGAATGTAATAGTTTGATTGCTGATAATAAAAGGCTTAGAGAAAGAAATGATTTTTTAGAAGCTGAGTTATTTTGCATGCATGAGAATGAAAAAGCATGTAAGACGGCGCAATATAATGAAATTCAGATAAACATCAAGTATGCCAGACTAGAGAAAGTTCTAGAAGAAGAAAGAGAGGTGTTTAAAACATGAATGACTTCAGGAAAGAAAGTTCATAATTTCATCAGTGATAAAAACTGGAAAGAATGTCTAGGTTCTAATAAATTTACTGATAGGAATATCAATAAAGCCATTAATAACACTACTCCAGTTAAGTTTGTTAGAACTGATGAAAGAGGAGTGGATTATGTCTATGAAGTTAGTTCCACCTCTAAGAATACCACTGAAGAGAAAGCTGAACCTAGAGTCCTTGATAAAAGGAAAGAAGATCCTAAAATGCAAGAAAAGAAAGGCAAAAATATAGGACTTCTCTCTAAGAGTCAGTCAAACAAGAAAATTTATGAGGTAATTGCTAAGACTCCTAAGCCTAGGACTAAGAGAGGTAGAAATGGGAAATTAGGAATAAACAAGGCAAAAAACTATAAGTACATTCCTGATGCTCCTAGGAAAGCTTGTTTTAACTGTGGTAATACTAATCATATTGCTATTGATTGCAGGAAGCCTAAAACAAAAGTGTCTAAGATTCCTGAGTTTGATATTAATGGAAGATCAGTACTATATAAACCACAAAATCCTTGTTCTCATTGTGGTAGCAGTTGGAATTATATTTACAGTTGTAAAGATTATCATAGTTTGTATCACAACAAATATGATCCTTTACCAAAATTCAATAAAATTGATGTTTTGAATAGAACTGTTAAACTGAATGTGCATACATCTTATAGAGTCAAAAATGTCAAGACAGATCCTGATGGAGTAATTCTTGATGGATTAAATCCTGACAAGAATTCTGCTAATGTAAAATTACATAAGATGTCTAAAAGAAGCCAATAAGTGTGGGTTCTTAAAAATTCTGACTAATTTCCATATTTCTAATTACAGGGAAACAATAAGAATGTGCTTGTCTTGGATAGTGGTTGTTCAAAAAATATGAATGGAACTCAATCCATGTTGTCAGAATATGAGGAGAAGGTTGGCCTAATGGTTTCCTATGGAGATGGAAATGTAGGAAAAATACTGGGATGTTAGGACCGGTATTCCATTTAATCTTTAATTTAGTATTTTATAATTGTAATGGAGTCATTTATAAAATTATATGGAGATGTGCTTGTGTGATGGTATTGGTGCATAATAATTGTGTTAGTTATTTAAGAATGTTTGAAACAAGGAATTTATTATTTGCTCTTTCATGTGAATTACAGAGTGTATTTCTTATTTTGAGAAAAATCATTTTTTGAATATTTTTATCAATAAAATTTCAAAGGTGATCTTATAAAATTCCTAAAATTCTACACTATTTTATCATACCACTCTTGTAATTTATAGGTTTATATTTTTATTTATAAAATTTATTCTTTATAATTAATTTGATTATTAATTAGTAAATTACCTCACTACCCATTCATGCATTCTACCCCCAATTCAAAGCCAAGGGCACAATGGGAATTTCTAACCTCATTAACTATTTCTACGCTAGCCAAATTACCAAGATAACCTTGCATGCAAACCTTGCTTTCAAAAATAGAGGGAGAATTTGGTAAATGCATAACCCACTCACATTTTGCATGTAGGTAAAGATAGAATATAATGATCAAACCAAAAATCACACTCCAACACACCACACTTCACTCCACTAATTTTTCTCTCTTCTCCCTCCTCCCCCTCTCTTCTCTCGGCCGAAGCCCCCATCCCCCGTTCCCCTCCATTTTTCATTCATTTTCCCACCTTCTTTTAGTGTAATTCCACTACTTACACCTATTTTATACACTTCCCAAAGATTCTTATGTTAAAAAGTTGATGATTCATGGTTGCATATGATGTTTTTGTTTGAACTCAAAGAGAAAACCTTCGATTCTTGTGAATCTAAGGCTTCTCCATGAGATACATTACTTATGTGCTAGTAACATATGTTTTTGCTAAAGAAACGTGATAAAAACTCTTTTCATGTGAGCGATCATTCTTGTTATAGCTATTTATAGCTTTGCATGTTAGTTTTATAATGATTTTTTGATGAAAAACTATGATATTTTACAAGTTCATTCAAAAGCATGCATGTTTTGTTTAAATCTTCAATTTTCGAATTTGTTGTGCATATTGGGAGTTGTTATCATGTTGTTTTGCTAAACATAGTTAAGTTAAGATATTATGTATGATTATTATTATTGGGTAAGTGTTAAAAGTCGAATTTATAAGGAACAATCTCCCTTGTTTAGTCGAAATCTTGTTGATTGTTAAACTTGCATTGTTTTTGGTAATTTATTTGCATGAAGGTGCACTAGGGTATGAATGATCTCCACACTTGTTGAGGAAGTATTTGAGAGTATTAGGTCAGTAGGGTTGCTTGGTTAAATTTTAATCTTTTGGTTTTAAAGTGGAAGTTAAGGTGGAAAGGTTTAGAGTAGGACACTTTGATTTTCCAAATTTGCACACTAGTTGTAAGTGAGTTTTGAATGGGTGATAAGTGGCATTTTATACCATTTAGAACGTCTTAAAATGGCTTAAATTGGTGTCTTGAAATCAAGTATTTTGTGTATTTGATGCGTTTTTCTAGTGTTTATGCATTTCAGGGTATTAGTTGCATTTCGGGGGAGGAATCATCAAGAATAAGCCTTGGCATGTGTTCACCATTGCGAGAGGAAAGGAATGGGCAGATTACGGTGAAGAAACGGAGCAAACCTGGATTTTTTCCAGTAGAGGCCTGCGCGCCCGCGCAGCAATGCTGAGCGGCCGCGCAGCAACCTGCGCGCCCACGCAGCAACCTGCGCGCCCGCGCAGCTATGCTGAGCGGCCGCGCAGGGTCGGGGAAAAAGATAAATTATTTTAGACTTCTACTTCTGTTTGGCTTCCAACTTCTATGTAATCTGAGTTTTATGGGACTATTATATAGGTAGATTTGAGACATTTTCACAGAGAGTATTAAGGGGATTATGTTTTAGATTGTATTTTACGCAAGAAGCGAAGGAGATAAGGAAGAAGACCGATTTAGCACACCGCAACGAAGAGGGAGCATATATTCTTGTGATTCTTGTTTCGTTGTAATGTTGGATGCTAGTTTTCTTGCTTTGACTTATTTACTCTTGTGACGTACTCTGTTTTAATATAATTAGTTTAGTTATTATTTTCTTGTGTTTGTTTGTCATGATTTCATATGAACCCATGATGGCGATAAGTTCTATTATGGGCTAATCGTGATCATGGGGTTGCAACGGATTTATTATGGAATTCTTTAGTTAATTGTTTAATACTTTAGTGTGTGATGATTGCATGATATCTAGTATTGGTTGTGCGTATTCGTCTTATGTGTGTCGCGAACATATAAGATAGGGTGTTAATCTCTTGTGAAGCGACGGTGGATCTTGAGATTTAGAACTTGCCATGCTAGCATAGGTTCATGTACGTTGAGCATGATTAGTGGGTAACTCTAACAGTTTTATTTGCCCTATGTAATCAAAAGGAATAACTTGAGCTTAAATCGTTGTGTTGTCAATTTCTGTAGACATATAGGAACTCAACATAATTGATGACTATTCAACTTCTATCTTAATTGTGGATGCTTGGTAGAATGGTATTAGTACAATGAAAGTTGGCTTTTATCAGTTTCGTGTTATTCGATTAATATCATCACTGTCACATGCTAAAGGTAATAACAATGGCTATAGAAGGAAGTAATAATGAAGTTGTGATCTCATGAGTGTTTTATTATTGATAAATTAAAGTGTTAGTTAAGTGGTTAATTAAGTAGTTAATTATAGTTAATATTTAATCAACAATTTTAAGCGTTATTATCTTAACATTGAGAAGTAATCATACATTGGTGAGTGAGTTTAATTAGACAATAATTTAGTCTGAGTCTCTGAGGGAACGAACTAGAAAGTATTCTATATTACTTGCGAACGCGTATACTTGCGTGAATATTAGCGCGTCTTTTCGCCCTAACAAGTTTTTGGCGCCGCTGCCGGGGACTCGGCGTATTTGTTTAGTTTATGTACTTACCATCATTGGTCATTAGGACTCAGTGATTAGGACGTAGTAGTTACTTACTCTTTTCGGTTGTGTTTCAGGTACTTTAGCAAGCGTTTATGCAAACTTGTTCTCGTGCTCGCAAGAGGACTTTAGATACAGCTGAGGAGACAGACGAAGTTCTTGATATTCCGAAGAAGTTAGATTTTGAGGATTCGGATTCAGGACTTGAGCAGAAAGAACCAGTAAACATGGGAGATCGTATTGTTCAAGCTGATCCAGCTCTTATGGATTTTTCTCGGCCTAAAATTGATGACATTCAGTCAAGCATCCTTCATCCGGCTATTCAAGCTAACACCTTTGAAATCAAGCCGGGCACTATTCAGATGGTGCAGAATTCTGTTTCTTTTGGAGGAGCGGCAACTGAAGACCCCAACATGCACATAAGGAATTTTGTCGAGATCTGCAGCACTTTTAAGTATAATGGCGTGACTGATGAGGCTATCAAGTTGAGGCTTTTCCCATTCTCACTGAGGGATAAGGCTAAAGACTGGTTACATTCTGAACCAGTTGGGTCCATCACTACGTGGCAAGATCTTGCGCAAAAGTTTCTGGTGAAGTTTTATCCAATGGCAAAGACTGCTGCTATGAGGAGTTCTCTTACTCAGTTTGCGCAGCAACCTACAGAATCTATGTGCGAGGCTTGGGAACGCTACAAGGAAATGTTGAGAAAATGTCCACATCATGGAATGTCGGATTGGATGGTGATCACTGGTTTCTATAATGGTTTGGGGGCCCAATCTCGGCCCATGCTCGATGCAGCAGCTGGAGGAGCCTTATGGGCTAAAAGCTATACTGAGGCGTATAATCTTATAGAGACGATGGCTGAAAATGAGCATCAAAACCCAACTCAGAGGATGACGTCAGGCAAGGTAGCAGGTATTCTAGAAGTTGATGCAGCCACCGCTATTGCAGCTCAGCTCCAAGCGCTATCAATGAAGGTTGATTCTTTGGCTACGTATGGAGTTAATCAAATAGCTATGGTTTGTGAGCTTTGTGCAGGTTCTCATGCTATGGATCAGTGTTCTCTTGTCAACGAATCTGTTCAGTATATGAATAATTATCAGCGACAACAGCAGCCTGTGCCAGCGGCCTATCATCCTAATAACAGAAATCATCCAAATTTCAGCTGGGGGAATAATCAGAATGCTATTCAGCCACCATATCAGCAAGGAATGAGTAAATAGTTTAACCCACCTGGATTCCAGCAACCACAGCAGTATGCTACAAGGCAATCATATCCTCAACAGGGAAGTACAGCTGCACCCACTAGTGCTGATTTTGAGGAACTTAAGCTGTTGTGCAAGAGTCAGGCGGTTTCTATCAAGACCTTGGAAAATCAAATCGGTCAATTAGCCAATGCAGTGCTCAATCGTCAACCTGGCACTCTTCCCAGTGACACGGAAGTACCAGGCAGGAAGGAAGCTAAAGAGCAAGTCAAGGCTATTACCTTAAGGTCTGGAAAAGTAGTTGATGCTGAAAAGGCAAAAGAAGTAGAAGCTGAAATTAGAGATGAAGAATCTAAGCAAAAGGAGAAAGCGGCGGAACCAAGGAAGACTACTGTTGAACACACTCTGCCTGAGGCTAATACAGGGGAGAAACAGCTCTATCCTCCACCACCTTTTCCTAAGAGATTGCAGCAACAAAAGCTGGATAGACAGTTCGGGAAGTTTCTGGAGGTGTTCAAGAAACTTCACATCAATATACCTTTCGCTGAGGCTCTGGAACAAATGCCTAGTTATGCGAAGTTTATGAAGACTATTCTTGCAAGGAAGGTGAAACTGGATGACCTTGAAACCGTTGCTCTCACGGAAGAATGCAGCGCTGTTCTGCAGCAAAAGTTACCACCAAAACTGAAAGATCCAGGAAGCTTCACCATTCCTTGTACCATTGGCAATCTAACTTTTGACAAGTGCCTTTGTGATTTGGGAGCAAGTATTAATCTGATGCCGTTGTCGATCTTTAAAAAACTGGATCTACCTGATCCAAAACCCACGTACATGTCACTACAATTGGCTGACTGTTCCATTACTTACCCAAGGGGCATAGTTGAGGATGTGCTCGTCAAGGTGGAAAAGCTCTTCTTTCCAGCAGATTTTGTTATTCTGGATTTTGAGGAAGATAAGAAGATTCCCATAATCTTGGGAAGGCCTTTCTTGGCTACTGGCCGTACCTTGATAGATGTGCAAAAAGGTGAACTTACTATACGGGGCCAAGATCAGGATGTGACCTTCAACGTATTCAAGGCAATAAAATTCCCTACAGAAGATGAGGAGTGCTTAAAAGTGGATGTGATTGATACTGCGGTTACTTCGGAACTCGATCACATGCTAATGTCTGATGCATTGGAAAAGGCCTTAGTGGGGGATTTTGACAGCGATGATGAAGATAGCAATGAGCAATTACAATATCTGAACGCTTCTCCATGGAAGCGAAAGCTGGACATACCATTTGAATCTCTTGGTACTTCTGACCTCAAGAACGCTGATGGGAAGCTCAAACCATCAATAGAGGAAACACCTACCTTGGAGCTCAAACCATTACCTGAACACTTGAGGTATGCTTTTTTAGGTGATTCATCTACGTTACCTGTTATTATTTCATCTGACCTTTCAGGTAGTGAGGAAGACAAGCTCTTAAGGATTTTGAGAGAATTCAAATCGGCTATAGGATGGACCATAGCAGACATCAAGGGGATAAGTCCTTCATATTGTATGCATAAAATTCTGCTAGAGGAAGGTAGTAAGCCAACTGTGGAACAGCAGCGAAGACTGAATCCCATCATGAAGGAGGTGGTGAAGAAAGAAATTCTGAAATGGCTAGATGCAGGCATCATTTATCCTATTTCTGACAGCTCGTGGGTGAGCCCCGTACAATGTGTACCTAAGAAGGGAGGTATCACTGTGGTCGCAAATGAAAAGAATGAGCTCATCCCTACTCGAACAGTTACAGGATGGAGAGTATGCATGGATTATAGAAAATTGAACAAAGCCACAAGGAAGGATCACTTCCCTCTTCCATTTATTGATCAGATGCTTGACAGATTGGTGGGTCATGAGTATTTTTGTCTTCTGGATGGTTATTCCGGATATAATCAGATTTGTATTGCACCAGAGGATCAGGAAAAGACTACCTTCACTTGTCCATTTGGCACATTTGCTTTTCGCAGAGTTTCATTTGGGTTATGTGGCGCACCGGCCACCTTTCAGAGATGTATGATGGCTATATTCTCTGACATGATTGGAAATAACGTCGAAGTGTTCATGGATGACTTCTCCGTCTTTGGACACTCATATGATGAATGTTTGAATAATCTGTGTGCCGTACTCAAAAGATGCGTGGAAACTAATTTGGTGCTTAATTGGGAGAAATGTCATTTTATAGTGCGTGAAGGCATTATCCTTGGGCATAAGGTCTCTAGAAAGGGTCTGGAGGTGGATAAGGCCAAGGTGGGAGTCATTGAAAATCTTCCCCCACCTAATTCTGTGAAAGGAATCCGTAGTTTTCTTGGTCATGCGGGTTTTTATCGGCGATTCATCAAGGACTTTTCAAAGATATCTAAGTCGTTGTGCAATTTGCTTGAGAAAGATGTGCCGTTCAAATTTGATGATGAATGTTTGGCAGCATTCGAGACACTCAAGAAGAGTTTGATCACTGCACCAGTTATTACAGCACCAGATTGGACAGAACCGTTTGAGATGATATGTGATGCGAGTGATTATGCGGTAGGTGCAGTTCTGGGACAGCGCAAGAAAAATCTCTTCCATGTGGTCTACTATGCGAATAAGACTTTAAATGGTGCCCAATTGAACTACACCACTACTGAGAAGGAGCTTTTTGCTATAGTCTTTGGCTTTGAGAAATTTTGATCTTATCTGCTTGGTACAAAAGTAACAGTATTCACTGATCATGCAGCTATTCGCTATCTGGTTTCTAAGAAGGATTCGAAGCCGAGACTCATTCGTTGGGTGCTTTTACTTCAGGAATTTGAGTTAGAGATCAAAGATAGAAAAGGTACTGAGAATCAAGTAGCTGACCATCTCTCTAGGTTGGAGAATCCCGATTCTACTTCACAAGATAGGACGTTAATCAATGAATCTTTTCCGGATGAGCAGTTGTTTGCAATTCATGAGGAAGAACCATGGTTTGCAGATATTGTAAACTATCTCGTCAGCAATATAATGCCTCTTAATTTGACATCCGCTCAAAAGAAGAAGTTTCTGCATGAGGTGAAGTGGTATATGTGGGATGAACCATATTTGTTTAGACAGGGAGCTGACCAGATCATCAGGAGATGTATCCCGTTCTGTGAGACGGAGGGGATATTACGAGACTGCCATTCCACGGTTTATGGTGGACACTATGGAGGTGAGAAGACGGCAGCTCGTATTCTGCAAGCAGGTTTTTTCTGGCCTACTTTGTTCAAGGATGCTCATCAGTTTGTTTTAAGGTGTGATCGTTGCCAAAGAGTGGGAAATTTGTCAAGGAAGGATGAGATGCCATTAAATGTGATGCTTGAAGTCGAGGTCTTTAATGTGTGGGGAATTTATTTCATGGGGCCTTTTATCTCATCTTGCAATAATCAGTACATCTTGCTGGCAGTCGATTATGTCTCAAAATGGGTCGAAGTTAAAGCTTTACCGACAAATGATGCAAAGGCAGTACTAAATTTTCTTCATAAGCAAATTTTCACAAGGTTTGGAACACCTCGGGTAATCATAAGTGATGAAGGATCGCATTTTTGCAACCGTAAGTTCACTTCTATGATGCAGCGTTATAATGTGAATCATCGAGTAGCTACTGCCTATCATCCGCAAACAAATGGTCAAGCGGAAGTGTCTAACAGAGAGATAAAGCGTATTCTAGAGAAGGTTGTTTGTCCGTCAAGGAAGGATTGGTCTTTAAAGCTCGATGAAGCTATTTGGGCTTACAGAACAGCATACAAAACTCCACTTGGGATGTCACCGTTTCAGTTGGTGTACGGTAAGGGATGTCATCTACCGGCGGAGCTTGAGCATAAGGCCTACTGGGCATTGAAGAAATTGAACCTGGATTTAGATGCAGCTGGTAAGAAAAGAATGCTTCAACTTAATGAACTTGATGAATTTCGACTTCAAGCGTACGAGAATAACAAAATGTATAAGGAAAAGGTGAAGAGGTGGCACGATAGGAAGCTACATCCTAAGTTATTTGTGTCAGGGCAACAAGTTCTTTTATTCAACTCTCGGCTCCGACTTTTTCCTGGGAAGTTGAAATCAAGGTGGTCTGGACCTTTTATTGTCAAAACTGTGTTTCCACATGGAGCGGTGGAAATTTTTGAGAATGATTCGGACCAAGCATTCAAGGTTAACGGTCAGCGGTTGAAGCACTACTATGGGGACATGGCAAACCGAGAGGTGGTTAGTGCCATTTTGTTGACTACTTGAGAAAGGTACGGAACGTCAAGCTAATGACGAAAAAGAAGCGCTGCGTGGGAGGCAACCCATGAATTGTTATTACAGGAACCCTTAGAAGTTAATAACCTATCCAAAAACATAAAAAAATCAGAAAACAGGGGCTGAAAAAAAAAAATTCCAGAGACCCTTTGCGCGCCCGCGCAGCTATGCTGAGCGGACGCGCAGGGGTCGAGTTACAGAAAATTTTTTACAGTTCAGAAAAAAAAAACAAAAAAAAACACAAAAACAGTTTTAGCCCATAAACCCACGAATTGTTCCCACTACCCCATCATATCCCTTAATTCCCAAACCCTAATCTAATCCACACCCTATATATACATACACCTATCCTACATATCTCCCACAAAACTTCCTACACTTAAACCCTCTCACAAACATCAAAAATCAGTTCTTACACACTTTTATTCACGAATCAATGGCACCCAAGAGAGCACGCACTATTGACAGCAGCAGCACAATTCCTACTGCTGATTCATCGAGGGGTACTGCTGCAAGGCCTCGGTTAACTGACAGAGCTGCGGAGGAGGAGTACACTAGGCTGTTGGGGAAGCCGATTCTGAAGGAGAGGGGATTTTTACCATCAGGGAGGGATGGTGAGTTGTTGCCCATGATTGCAGAGAAGGGGTTGATAGCATTTTGTGAGTCACCCGAAGCAGTACCGATGAGCGTTGTTCGTGAGTTCTACGCGAACGCGAAGGCTGAAAAGATTGGGTTTTCTGTAGTCCGTGGGCTGACGGTTGATTATCATCCTGCGGCGATTCGCCGTGTGATTGGACAGCGAGAGAGGAAGCCCGAGGAGGAGAACTGGGATGAAAAGACTGCTGAGGATTTTGACTTGGATTTGATTTGTGCGACTCTCTGTCGACCGGGCACAGTTTGGACCCGCAGTCCAGGCAATAATGAGTATCGTCACTTTCCGGCGATCGCCATGAACAGGTATGCCCGTGCATGGAATGCATTTATATGTGCTAATATTTTGCCTTCTTCACATGCACACGAGGTCACAGTTGAGAGAGCACAGTTGTTGTGGGGAATTCTGCATGATGAGTACTATGTGGACCTTGGTGAGTTTATCTACCAAGGTATTCTGAAGTTTTTGAGGGGAGCAAAGCATATGAACATCCCTTATGCATCCACGGTTATGAAGCTATGCCGAGCAGTGGGAGTGAACTGGCCGGCTCATGAGCAGTTGCAGTTGCCAGCAGCTCCGATTGATTCTGGCACTCTGAATGGGATGCAGGAGTGGACCGGTGGTGAGCCTGAGGAGCATGGGCTGGGTTATCGTCTTCCAGGAGGGCGTCCAGCACGAGGTGCTACTATGGCTAGGCCAGGGCGTGGTGAGGCTGGTTCTTCGAGACCTCAGGTGGGTGCTGGGATGGGTGATGCCCAGTATAGGAGGCTTTCACGGCGGATGGATGCCATGTATGAGACGCAGAGCAGGTTTGCTCAGGAGCTCACCCTTGCGTTAGGGACTGCTTTTCGAGGCCTTGGAGCTGATATCCAGTGGCCAGTTTTTGGTGAGGACTCTGCATACCCACCGCCTGATACTCCACCCACTGAGGATGATGATGATGATGACTCCGAGTAGGTATACCCTGTGTTCCTTTCTACTACTTTCACTGAGGACAGTGAAGATTTTTAGTTTGGGGGTGGTAGTTAAGGAATATTGTGTGTGTGTGTCATTTAGTTGCATATTCATGATAGTTTAGTTCATATAGTTGCATAATTTATGCCATTTAGTTTTTTTTTTATGAATGTCATGTAGCTCATGCATTTACCATGATCCCTTTTGCAATAAGTTATCGACTGAATTGTGATATTGATGCGAGTGTAGTGATAGCATTGAAGTGATATTAAGTTGTGTAGGTTGATATGCATGCTAGAAACAATTGTAAGTCCACTAAGTCTTAAAGAATGCGTAAGGGCTAGATTGTTGTTATGATTTGGTTGTTTTCAAGGTCAATCTACTTATTATGCTTAGAATTCGATTATAGGTTCTTAGTGATAAAGACATGAAAAAAGAAAAAATTTTGGAGAAAAAAAATATGGAAGTTGTTGCTAGTTGTAGCTAGGCGTCAAATGGCTAGTAGCCGGCTCGCATATGTTGCGAGTAGTCTAGGGTTGAGCAAGATGGAGCGAAATGTACTTGCTCAGAAGTTATTAAAAAAAAAAATTGCATAATTGATCAAGAGTGGGCTCTTTGGTATTCGAGTTATTAAGTTCTTAGGGGACTTTGTGCCTAGTGACCTAAGGCTTTTAGAGTCTGGGATCCGCTAACCTAACGCTCGTTACATGGATACCATTGTATAAGTCTTTTGTGGACCTCACTCATTGCACGGTCAAATAAGCATTTGAGTTGTAAATAAAAAGCACGATTCCGTAGTAAGCTCCAGAGTTCTTGTAGTGTTGTATATCACTTTGTGCCTAGAATTTTTATTCTTTGTATAATCGTAGGATTGCCTTGAGGATAGTCTAGTCATAGTAATTGGTCTAGTTCCGAAGCATATCTGTTAAGCATTTGCATACACCACGTTTCTGGCTGTATGTCCGTTTGCATGAGTTTATTGATCTTTAGTTGTCTAACTGCATTCATTGAGATGTGACAATTTGGTTGGTTAATTGTAGTAAGGGGGATCATTGCATTTTCATATAGATTGCATTCATGCATATTTTTATTTGTTTTTTAGTCTGTGACGCTTGAGGACAAGCATCGATTTAAGTTTGGGGGTGTGATAAGTGGCATTTTATACCACTTAGAACGTCTTAAAATGGCTTAAATTGGTGTCTTGAAATCAAGTATTTTGTGTATTTGATGCGTTTTTCTAGTGTTTATGCATTTCAGGGTATTAGTTGCATTTCGGGGGAGGAATCATCAAGAATAAGCCTTGGCATGTGTTCACCATTGCGAGAGGAAAGGAATGGGCAGATTACGGCGAAGAAACGGAGCAAACCTGGATTTTTTCCGGTAGAGGCCTGCGCGCCCGCGCAGCAATGCTGAGCGGCCGCGCAGCAACCTGCGCGCCCGCGCAGCTATGCTGAGCGGCCGCGCAGGGTCGGGGAAAAAGATAAATTATTTTAGACTTCTACTTCTGTTTGGCTTCCAACTTCTATGTAATCTGAGTTTTATGGGACTATTATATAGGTAGATTTGAGACGTTTTCACAGAGAGTATTAAGGGGATTATGTTTTAGATTGTGTTTTACGCAAGAAGCGAAGGAGATAAGGAAGAAGACCGATTTAGCACACCGCAACGAAGAGGGAGCATATATTCTTGTGATTCTTGTTTCGTTGTAACGTTGGATGCTAGTTTTCTTGCTTTGACTTATTTACTCTTGTGACGTACTCTGTTTTAATATAATTAGTTTAGTTATTATTTTCTTGTGTTTGTTTGTCATGATTTCATATGAACCCATGATGGCGATAAGTTCTATTATGGGCTAATCGTGATCATGGGGTTGCAACGGATTTATTATGGAATTCTTTAGTTAATTGTTTAATACTTTAGTGTGTGATGATTGCATGATATCTAGTATTGGTTGTGCGTATTCTTCTTATGTGCATCGCGAACATATAAGATAGGGTGTTAATCTCTTGTGAAACGACGGTGGATCTTGAGATTTAGAACTTGCCATGCTAGCATAGGTTCATGTACGTTGAGCATGATTAGTGGGTAACTCTAACAGTTTTATTTGCCCTATGTAATCAAAAGGAATAACTTGAGCTTAAATCGTTGTGTTGTCAATTTCTGTAGACATATACGAACTCAACATAATTGATGACTATTCAACTTCTATCTTAATTGTGGATGCTTGGTAGAATGGTATTAGTACAATGAAAGTTGGCTTTTATCAGTTTCGTGTTATTCGATTAATATCATCACTGTCACATGCTAAAGGTAATAACAATGGCTATAGAAGGAAGTAATAATGAAGTTGTGATCTCATGAGTGTTTTATTATTGATAAATTGAAGTGTTAGTTAAGTGGTTAATTAAGTAGTTAATTATAGTTAATATTTAATCAACAATTTTAAGTGTTATTATCTTAACATTGAGAAGTAATCATACATTGGTGAGTGAGTTTAATTAGACAATAATTTAGTCTGAGTCTCTGAGGGAACGAACTAGAAAGTATTCTATATTACTTGCGAATTCGTATACTTGCGTGAATATTAGCGCGTGTTTTCGCCCTAACAATGGGCATTTCTTAGGCCTTGGTACGCCCGAGCTGCAGAGAGTTGGTAATTGATATATATATTTGAGTCCATGGGCAATAGAATTAAGAAAACCTACCATTTAGTGAGGTGCACAAGTGAAAACACTAAATCTGTCAGAACAGGGGACGGTTTAGGTTTAGTGTAGTTTGGAAGTGAAAAAGTGGTGTTATGGGTAGGCCCTCATTAGGCATTGATTATTAATGATACTAGGAATTCGAGGGAAGGTTTTCAAGTCAAAATATGTTGGTTTAGAGTTAGAATCAATTGTTAAAAGTGAGTCAAAAATAGGGCATTTTTTAAGGCACCAAGCAGATTTGGTCAACTTTGAGGGTAGGCCCAGGTTAGACCTTGGTGTTATTCCAAGTGCATAAGTTAGATTTAGGTCTTATGAAACCAGTGTGTTAGTTTATGAGGAAGGCATTGAGAAAAAGAGTGTCAAAGACCTTAAGTCGCCCAAGGTGTCACCAAGAGAGTGCAAGTGAGAACACTTCGACTTAGCACTTAGTTTTGTGAACCCTATGAGAGAGGCTTAAGTAAGCCTTAGTTTTTCCAATTAGATAAAGGTCATTAGGGTGTAAGTCCATAGCTGTGGTCAAGGGAAATGATATTACCAAGTTTAGGCACTTTGAGTTTTGAGACTAGTAAAGTTGCTCTATGCTAGTCAATTTGTGGAGATTAATTGAGTGAGATCATTCAATACCCAATGATGCACCATGTTGCTCCCCAAAACCCGGGGTCAGGAGTCTCAGAGGCCATGCCATCTAAACTCACACAACTCACACTACAGTATATAAATACTCACGCTTCACGACCCCACACTTATCACATACACACCTACAGGTTATTGTCTTGGAAATGAACCATCATAACTAGAGTAATTGTCAACCATCAAGTGATATTTATTACAACCCAAAAGTAATTAACCTTACCAGGGAGGAACCTTTAAGTAAGGCTAGTCCGCCGGCCAAATATACGATTCTTGTTTCTTACCTTACATAAGTCATACTTATAAATAAGCCGAACTATAAACAACTGAAAACTAATCCAACTTATTATAACTACCTGTGGTACAGCACCAAACAATCTATGGAATAGCTGGCCATTTCCTACCCATTTCCTGGCTGTGGTTCTCATGGCAGGCATCTTCATTCACTATTGTGTTGTGTCAATTTAAGAAAATAAGTGTGAGCTATAATGCCCAGCACAATAAAGTACAGTATGAAAATAACTGTATGATAACATCATATATGATAATTATGTTTTATTCAAAAATAGTTTTCCTTGGTGATACACACCTTCTTATGAAAACAATTCTTTAAGGGATTTTATTATCCTGCGAATACCTTAATAGTAATCCCAGCACATAGGCTTGGGTTACGGTATTGCATCTCAATTCCAATTGGAAGAATTAGGACACTCGTTGGAGCCACCGTATACGATGATCAGTCGTAATATGATAATAGTAACCTTTTCTACTAGTAGAAGGACGACACCTTCGTATCCCGGTTATCACCCTTGTCGTATTCGGGCTAAGTGTCCCATTTTCGGGTATACACATACTTCACAAGTTCCTGAGTACACTGAGTACCTTCGCCTGCGGTACCTTTGGTAGTCCATCTAGCACACATGGTACCAGAGTCTACCCCTCCCTTGTCCTTTAAAAGAATTTTATCAATCTCGAGAACTCGAACCACATCGAAGTTCCCCAAGCGTTTTGCTTGTTGATAGAAACAACTTATCTCTCTAAGATATAAGTGTACATATATGTATATACGTACTTCCGAGAATTTCGGAGGAAGTACTAAGGATGTGAGTTGAGCGTTGTCAACAGATAATTAATAAGGGGAAAAGTTTCTCTTTGAAACTTTATTCAAAATATTAAATAAGTCGGGATAATATTCACTAACGATTTGAAATTATTCGAATGATATTCTGAAATCAGAAAGTATATTTTAAATCAAGATCTATGATTTTTAAATCAATAATAAACCCTTTAATAAATAATAAATAATTAAATGATAATCGATAAATAATTAAACCTCGAATGGGTTTACTCTCTAAAAGAATATTTAAAATAATATTCCTCAACTAGTTTGTGTCTCCATAATTAATAATCTATAGTGATTAATCGGGTTTGAAATAAATAAATGTTGGAGTATATTGTACCCATAATAAGGAATAAGTATATAGTATTTATTATTCGAACCATAAAATATAATTGAGGGAATATGATCGTTGGGAAATCATTTTAATAAAAGTTCGAGGTGTTTTAATATTTCGTAAGTGGACGATGAGTCCCTTTTAAAACGTACTACTATGGACTTATAATTGTCCTATAATATCACCGGAATGATTTTCGGGTTTTATCTTAGATCCCGACCGACTCTCGGTCTTATATAATACATCAAGCTTAAAGCGTAATAACATTTCACGATATATACTTATCGTACAACATCGCTATATTATGCAAAAATTCAACAACTATGCATCATGGCAAACATGGTATTTATGAAATGATAATAAAACCATTTTTTCACAACATAACAGTAAAAATAGAGTTGGGTTCGGAAACTTGCCTGTAGCGCCCTCCAAACCCAGGTCAGAAGTTTGGGGTCCACACACATACCTTATTAACAATAATGATAAAGATAATAATAATGATATGCAGTGACCCTACTTACCAACTACCATGAACCGTAACAGGTTAAAGTATGCACACAAGCCCAGCACACACTTATATTACAAATCGTTCAAATCCCAACTATTCCAACTCAACACTGAGTATTAAACATTATTACATACTCAAATTACTCCCAAAAGAAGCCTACTAGCTCAACTCGATCAACCTGAACCCCTAGCTCTCGCGCTAGACTGGGGATCCTCGGTACCAACCGGTTCCTTCTTAACTGGAAAAGAACATAACAACATCGCACAAATGAGCTAACTAGCTCAGCAAGTCACAATGACAAAACTCAGAATAATGATCATCAGGTAAATGTGGTTATGATAACAAGTGAACAATGGATTATGATTTAGAATTGGATATTATATTTTCATTTTAAAAACCAAGGTTACGCTACTGATCAGTCACGTACTAACCCCGAGCAAAGCATACAACACTACTCTAACTACTGGATCCAAGGCACACATTGGCCTAACTTGACCATTATATGGTCTGACCACGAATCTGGTCCATAATTTTATAAAAACAATCCAATTCTACCATAATAACAGAATAAGTAGTGATAAACAATAAACAGGATCATTAACAACATTGGACGTTCAATAATGAAAATGGTTTCAATCTACATAAAGATCAATATGGCATTTCCAAAGCTTGGTTGCTAGGTAGTGAAAGAATTGGATAACAAAAGAATCTTCGTTTCAGGGTTTCAAGGATTTGGTCTTTCAAAGCATAAGATACAATGGTTTGAGTATGTAAGCAATCTGGTTCATTGTTTGATAATTACTTTGTATGTATTTGTAGAGTAGTATTGTATATTTGAGGTTCGTATTTGGGGATACAACAATCAATGGTTTAGAAAGAATCAGGTTTACAGCTCAAGATCAATAACTGGAATCAGGGTTTAGGGTTCAGTGCTTAAAAGCACTTGCAATATAAAACAGGACTATCAATCCCTATAATATCTCGAGAAAGTTCAAAGCACTTGCCTGGTACTAGCTTACTAGACTGCACTTGCTCTCAATCACCATTGTCTTACTCCTTGACTATCTGTTTCCCTTTCCTACGCCTTTCCTCTTCTGCTCACATATCATAAGCATCTATCAATATTTAACTCATACGATTCTATTCGACACATACTTCTATCTACCCTTCGTTTCAACCAAATCCGATTAACGGATTGAAAGTTACGCAATAAACAAGTAAAGATCGAATATATAGACCGACAGTTGACCAACAAGTCACATATAACACATAACACGTCACATAATCAATGATATATCATTTATAAAGAAGTCTCGGGTCATAAATAGGCTTTCGGATATTTAAAATGATTTTTAAAACATTTTTCGGAATTAAAACATATCGTTGAATCAATTTTGAAGTAGTAAACAGGGTTCGGTTGGCCAATTCTGGCTTCAAAACAATTTCATAATAATTATCGAGCCTTGAAAATAATTTAAAATAATATTTTAAAGCTCGAAACTATTTTTTGTAATTTTTAAATCATTTTTAAATAATTAAATCTAATTAAATATTTAATTAAAATCAATTAATAATTAATTAAATCAACTAATCAATTAATTTTCGAATTAATTGACTAATTAATCAATTAAAAATGAACTGAATTTAATTAACTAATTAATTCAGATTTATTTTTGAATTAAATATAATTTTGGAATTAAAATAATAATTTTTGGAATTTTCAGAAATTAAAATTGAATTTTTATAATAAAAATAAATAGGAAATATGATTTTTGAATATTTTTAAAACAGGAATCCAAAATTTGCAAGTTCTGGAAAGCTCAGGGACCTAACTGTTTCTTCCACAAAAGATAAGGTACTAAACTATAATTTTACAGGGGGGGTCGCCAGAAATGTTCTGTCTCGCCTGAGAAGACAATCCCGGCGTCCTCACCCCACCAACACCTCCAGATACGATCTACACATCACCAGGAACTTATTCATGCAATCAAAACACATCAATCATCCCTGTTCTGGCCGGAAAATGACCAAGAACATTGTCGGTTTCCGGCAAACATCGAAAATCTTCAAAACACAACTCCCTTCAATTCACTAATCCTATGTTAACGAGCTATATACCAATCGATTGCAAATTTTATAAGGAACATAATCCACTATAAATCAACAGCTAATAACCCCTAAATCAAAAAGCCCCAAATTTCAATTGAAAACATTCATACGGGTTATAAACCCTAATTTTCAAATTCAAGAATTAAACCCACTTTTGAGCATGTTATTGAACTCCAAATCAGACGTATGACATATGAAAATCATCAGGAAAACAAGCTCTACAACATGCAAGCATCAAATCATACAAATAATCATCCGAACAAAAATTCATATTTTTAATAAAATTAAAACGAAAATAAATAATTTTTTCAGAAAATAAACCTTGATTTCTACAGTGATTTGGAACACAGAATCTGATAGAACACCTCAAGACCTTCGTTTTGAGTACTCGAGCTTTTCAAACGGACTCCGGTAACATCTCCGATTGTTAGTTTGATTCTCAGAAAGGTTTATGAATATATGAATTTTCTCTGGAAATTTATATAATTACTGACTGCAAATGATTTTTGATACGAAATAAAATACGGTAAGGGCTACTTATAATTACGGAAAATCAGTATCACGTTGGATCATTCCGGATATAAAACGGTACGTTTATTTGTAAAAACTGATCCAAACGGTATCTATTTTCGGGATAATTATCCAAATCAGTACAATTTGTACTGCGGTCTTGGTCTCAGCGCCTGGTTACATGTACTACGAGGTGATAATTAGGATAGTTTAATAAAAAGCTCCAGTTTATCGAAAATACGGGTTTTATTGATTTACCGAGATGAATATTGTATCAAAAATGTTGCGCCGGGACCCGCGCAGGACAAACCGTACACCGGATCGAAAAAGTCGAAACATGGAATATGCTCGGAATATTACAATTAGGTTATAGGAAGGAGTTCTCGGAAGAGTTTCGGGTTCCAAAAATGTAACAACGGATGACGTCGGTCGGTTCCCGTTTTTATAAAATAGATTTTAAATACCCGGAAAAAGATTTTATAAATTTCATATGATTCTTATAAATTCGTAAATCAACATAAAAATAATTAGGAAGATATGACAATTATCTATATTTTATTTTGGACATATAAAAATTAAAATACTCAATTAATAATATTTTTAAACATCCAAACACATTTAACACTTAACAATTAATTCATAGAATAGATAC
Organism: Apium graveolens; assembly: GCF_009905375.1. Lineage (NCBI taxonomy): Eukaryota > Viridiplantae > Streptophyta > Magnoliopsida > Apiales > Apiaceae > Apium > Apium graveolens. The sequence continues at coordinate 184,444,613 of NC_133650.1, read as the reverse complement.
TGAACACATATAATAAATATTTATTAGCAAAAATAATTACACGATATATCCCAGATATTACATCCTTCCCCCCTTAAAAGGATTATGTCCTCAGAATCTCCTAAGAAAACAAACGAGGGTACTTTTCTCTCATATCACTTTCTAACTCCCAGGTTGACTCTTCAACCTTTGGGTTTCTCTATAACACTCTTACTAGCTTTACCATTTTATTTCTCAATACCTTCTCTCTTTTCTCTAGAATCTCTATCGGACTCTCTACATATGACAAATCTGCCTGAAGCTCTATTGGCTCATATTCTTTTACATGCCTGGAGTCTGGATTATACTTCTTAAGCATTGATACGTGAAAAACATTGTGAATGTGCTCTATGTGCGGAGGTAACGCTAATTCGTAAGCTACTTTGCCAACGCGCTTTAGAATCTCAAAAGGTCCGACATATCTTGGGCTCAGCTTTCCTTTCTTTCCAAACCTCGTTAGTCCTTTCCACGGTGATACTTTCAGTAATACCAAGCTTCCTTCTTCGAATTCCATGTCTTTCCTTGACTGGTCTGCATATTTCCTTTGATGATCATGTGCGGCTATCAATCTCTTTTGGATAATTTCAACCACTTCTTTTGTCTGCTATACTAGTTCAGGTCCAAGTATTTTGCGTTCTCCTACTTCGACCCAATACACTGGAGATCTGCATGTGCGTCCATAAAGGGCTTCATAGGGTGGCATCCCAATACTGGCATGATAACTGTTGTTACAAGCAAATTCTACCAGAGGTAAATGCTCGTCCCAACTTCCTTTGAAATCAATAGCACAAAAACGTAACATGTCCTCAATCGTCTGGATCGTTCTTTCACTTTGGCCGTCCGTCTGTGGGTGGTAGGCTGTACTCATATTTAGTCTTGTTCTCAAACATTCTTGAAAACTCTTCCAAAATTTTGAATTAAATCTTGGATCTCGATCAGATATGATAGACACAGGAACTCCATGATGAACTACAATTTCCTTCAGGTACATATGGACCAACTTGTCGAGTGAAAATCTTTCATTTATAGGCAGAAAATGAGCTGACTTGGTAAGTCTATCGACTATAACCCAAATGGCATCATGATTAGCCCTTGTCCTTGGTAATCCAACTATGAAATCCATGGCAATATGTTCCCACTTCCACTCTGGAATCTCCAATAGTTGTAGCAATCCACTTGGTCTTTGATGTTCGGCTTTAACTCTCTGACATGTATAACATCTGCTAACCCATTCCATAATTTCCCTCTTCATATCTGGCCACCAATAATTTTCCTTTAAATCTCTGTACATTTTGGTACTTCCTGGATGGATTGAATACCTTGAATTATGTGCTTCCTGTAAAATTTCATTCTTCAGCTCCGTCACCGGTGGAATCCAAATTCTTGAAGAAAACCTAAGAATACCTTGATCATCCTTCTGTGTGCACAATTCCTCACCTACCAAACGATTAATATCTTGATTACATCTTCCTGACACTTCTTTATTTTCTCTAGCAACTCCGGCTAAAAAGTCATAATATACACTTTTGCTTCATTAGGCCTACAAACTTTAATCTCCAATTCCAGTTTCTGAAATTCCTTATATATCTCTCCAGGTACTGATAACACATTTAACTTTTCCTTCCGACTCAACGCGTCTGCTACAATGTTCGCTTTACCGGGATGATAATTAATCGAGTAGTCGTAATCCTTGATCAATTCTAACCATCTCATTTGCCTCATATTAAGCTCCTTCTGTGTGAATATGTACTTTAAGCTTTTGTGATCCGTGTAAATCTCGCACTTTTCTCCATACAGATAATCTCTCCAAATTTTCAAAGCAAAAACTATGGCTGCTAGCTCCAAATCATGAGTAGGATATTTCTGTTCGTGTGGTTTCAATTGCCTTGACGCATACGCAATCACCTTATCGTGCTGCATTAGAACGCATCCTAGTCCTTTATGAGAAGCATCGCTATAAATTACAAAATTCCCTTGATCGTCTGGAAGTGACAAAATAGGTGCTGTGATTAATCGTTGCTTCAATTTCTAAAAACTTTCTTCGCACTTGTCGTTCCATATAAACTTTTCATTCTTCCGTGTAAGCTTTGTCAATGGTATTGCAATCCTTGAAAAATTTTGAACGAATCGACGATAATATCCCGCTAATCTCAAGAAACTTCTTACCTCGGTGGGTGTTCTCGGTCTTTCCCAGTTTGTAATTGCCTCGATCTTTGCTGGGTCCACTTTGATCCCTTCATTACTGACTATATGTCCTAAGAACTAAACTTCCTGTAGCCAAAACTCACACTTCGAGAATTTAGCATATAACTTCTTTTTCCTTAAAATCTCCAAAGTTGTTCTCAATTGTTCTGCATGATCCTCTTCCACCTTTGAATAAATCAAAATATCGTCTATAAACACAATAACGAACTTGTCCAAGTATTCTTTGAAAATTCTATTCATCAGGTCCATAAACACTGCCGGGGCATTGGTCAATCCAAAAGACATCACTAAAAATTCGTAATGTCCATACCTTGTTCTGAAAGATGTCTTTGGTATATCTTCTAGCTTAATCTTCGGTTGATGATATCCCGATCTTAAGTCAATTTTGGAGAAAAACTTGGCTCCCTTCAATTGGTCAAATAGATCGTCAATTCTGGGTAACGGATATTTGTTCTTGATTGTAAGCTTGTTGAGCTCCCTATAGTCGATGCACAGTCTCATGCTTCCATCTTTCTTCTTGACAAATAATACTGGGGCTCCCCACAGGGACACACTGGGTCTGATTACTCCTTTCTCTAACAGCTCTTGCAATTGCTTCGCTAGCTCTTTCATCTCAACGGGCGCCATTCTATACGGGGCCTTGGATACCGGTTCTGTTCCAGGTGCTAAGTCGATTGCAAACTCAATTTCCCTATCTGGAGGAAGTCCTGGTAACTCGTCGGGAAACACATCTGGAAATTCATTCACTACTGGAATATCTTCAAGTTTTGCTGGCTCCTGACTTTTATCAATAACATATGCCACGAAATTCTCACATCCTTTCCGTAGTAACTTCTTGGCTTGAATCATCGTTAAGAACTTCTTTACTTGTTTCTGGCCCTTGAACGTTACTATTCTTTCGTCTGGTGTCTTCACCATTACCTTCTTATTTCGACAATCTATCTAGGCATCGTGCTTAGATAACCAATCCATTCCTAAGATAACATCAAATTCTCCTAACTTAAATGGTATCAAATCTACATAAAACTTATTACCAGAAATCTCAATCTCACAGTTTCCACAAACTTGATTAACAGATACTCGTTCTTGATTTGCTAATTCCACAGTCATTATTTCATTTAAATATTCAACTGGGCAATTTAACTTACTAACAAAATCTTGTTAAATAAATGATCGAGTTGCTCCCGAATCTATTAACACTTTGGCACATAAAGAATTCACATTAAGCGTACCTGCCACGGTATCAGTATCCTGGATAGCATCCTTTACAGACATATCAAAAACTCTGGCCCTTGGAGTCTCATTCACTGATGGGGTAGATCCCATAATCCTCAATACATTACTGACTGGGGCTGGTGTCTTGCAATCCCTGGCTATATGTCCTGATTTCCCACATTTAAAGCACGTAAATCCAATGGCTGGAACCTTCACTGCTGGATTCCGGATAGGCCGATCCTTATTTGCTGGCTCTCTTGCTGGCTAATTTCGGCACTCCCTTGAATAGTGCCCTTTCTGATTGCACTTGAAACAAACTACATTCAAATTATTACAAACTCCCCCATGCTTCTTCTCACATACTTGACAATCTGGAAAAGTTAATCTCAACTGATTTGGCTGATTCGCATTAACTGGACGGTTGCCCTGGCTTCCGTCGCCTGCATTTTGTCTCTTGAAATTAAAATTTCTTCCTGGCTGAAACTTGCCCTTCTTGAAATTTGGAAACTTCCCTGGTTGTGACTGACCTTCATTCCTTTCAAATTTTCTTTTCTTGCTTTCTTTCTCCTTTTGTGACATCTCACTCTCTATCTCTGCGATCATAGCCTTCTGTACAACTCCTGCATAGGTATCCAATTCAAAAATGGCTACCTTCCCTCTGATCCATGGCTTCAAACCTTGCTGGAATCTCTTAGCTTTCTTCCTGTCAGTATCCACATATGACGGCACATACCTTGACAATTCCTCAAACTTACTCTCATAATCCGCCACCGACATATTCCCTTGCTTTAATTCTAAAAACTTCAGCTCCATCTGGTCTTGGACAAACTGAGGAAAATACTTTTCTAAAAATAACTCCTTAAACCACTCCCAAGTAATAACATATGTTCCTTACAACGTCTTCACCATCTCCTACCAATAGGTGGCCTCATTCTTCAAATAGGAACTTGCAAACTTAACCTTCTATTCTTCGTTAACTTTTACTAAGGCAAATGCCTTCTCTATCTCCTTTAACCAAACATTTGCTTCAATCGGCTCTAAGGAACCCTTGAATTCTGGTGGGTTTACTGCCAAAAAAGTTTTGAAAATTACCTAGGGATTGGTCTGTCTTTGTTGTTATTGTGCCAGGTGAACTGTTTGTTGGGCCAAGATTTGAAGAATCTGGGCTATTGTTGGGTCTATAGGTTCTGGGTTTGCATTCTGGTTTGTATCATCTTGGTTATTATTGTTGTTGTTAGTTTCTTCATTCTGGGTGTTGGTGAGGGTATTTCTTCTGGGAGGCATTTTTTTGTAAAGAATCAAACAACTTATTTAGCTTTTAAATCAAATTCTTTGCATAAAAGAAAAGTTTTGTAAAACAGAAATATCTCTTTTTAAAAATAGTTATAATTAAGTAAATTGCATGCTTCTTTACATAATATAAACAGTTATGGAAAACAGGGTACATGGTATCACAGGGGTATAACTGGTGCAATAAATAAGGTAAAGTAAAACAGGTGCAGTAAAATGAATGACAATACTGGAAAGGAAAAGGTACTGATATATATAGATCAAAAGTTTTGGGTAGTACAAGCGTAAAGGCGCTTCGGAAGTAAAAGCAAAAGGGTACAACAACCTACTCACTAGTCAGCATAGCTAGTCTATAAATACAACCCAAAAGTCTACTGATACACACTACACACTACTGTACATACTACACAACCATAACAACAATGTACATACTACACAACCATAACAACACTGCTAAGCATCTCTGGATCTCTGACTCAACTCTAAGGAAACTATGGTCCTGCTAGCCTCTCAAAGTCCTCCATCACCTCAGTAGCCCAGCCCATCAATGCATCAGGACCTCTGCCAGGTAATGTAGCTCCATGTAGCCTAGCCTCAAGAACCCTCCGTGTCACATGAATCTCCTCTTGAAGCTCACTCACACCACGATCAATATCTGTAGTCCTAATGATATGTTGTAGCTCTCGGATCTGGGCCAATAAGGAATCACGCTCCAGTAGAAGAGCCTCATACCAGTAGTAAGGAACTGGGGGCAATGTAGACTGGAATGGGGCACTCGCAACTGAATGCCCAGTGGAATCTGAATCTACTAGTGGAGGTCCTCTGATAGGTGGCCTCATGCCTGGAGGTGGAATAGCCTGCAATGATATGGGTAGCAATATAGGTGGAGGTAGTATAGCCAACACTGGTGGAACAACACGACGTGGATCCGAAGACGGTACTCCAACTGAAGGCTCTGAGTGATCTGCTGATACGGGGATAAAAGAGTCGGCCATCACTGCTATCTGAAATCATATCGCAATATAAGAATCTCGAACCATGACGCCAATTACACTAATACCTATTATATCATAGCACTCAACCTCTCGACGTTCTGTCTTTCTATTCCTTACTTCTAATCCTAACCCTCTACCATTCCCGTCAATCTAGGCTTGTGTCAATGACTTATAACATGTAGCTCTGATACCAAACATGTGGCGCCCTCCAAACCCGGGTCAAAAGTTTGGGGTCCACACATACACCTTATTAACAACAATGATAAAGATAATAATAATGATATGCAGTGACCCTACTTACCAACTACCATGGACCGCAACAGGTTAAAGTATGCACACAAGCCGAACACACACTTATATTACAAATCGTTCAAATCCCAACTATTCCAACTCAACACTGAGTATTAAACATTATTACAAACTTTTACAAACTCAAATTACTCCCAAAAGAAGCCTATTAGCTCAACTCGATCAACCTGAACCCCTAGCTCTCACGCTAGACTGGGGATCCTCGGTACCAACCGGTTCCTTCTTAACTGGAAAAGAACATAACAACATCATACAAATGAGCTAACTAGCTCAGCAAGTCACAATGACAAAACTGAGAATAATGATCATCAGGTAAATATGGTTATGATAACAAGTGAACAATGGATTATGATTTAAAATTGGATATTATATTTTCATTTTAACAACCAAGGTTAGGCTGCTGATCAGTCACGCACTAACCACGAGCAAAGCACACAACACTTCTCTAACTACTGGATCCAAGGCACACATTGGCCTAACTTGACCATTATATGGTCTGACCACGAATCTGGTCCACAATTTTATAAAAACAATCCAATTCTACCATAATAATAGAATAAGCAGTGATAAACAATAAACAGGATCATTAACAACATTGGACGTTCAATAATGAAAATGGTTTCAATCTACATAAAGATCAATATGGCATTTCCAAAGCTTGGCTGCTAGGTAGTGAAAGAATTGGATAACAAAAGAATCAGTATTTCAGGATTTCAAGGATTTGGTCTTTCAAAGCATAAGATACAATGGTTTGAGTGTGTAAGCAATCTGGTTCAGTGTTTGATAATTAGTTTGTATATATTTGTGGAGTAGTATCGTATATTTGAGGTTCATATTTGGGGATACAACAATTAATGGTTTAGAAAGAATCAGGTTTACAGCTCAAGATCAATAACTGGAATCAGGGTTTAGGGTTCAGTGCTTCAAAGCACTTGCAATATAAAACATGACTATCAATTACTATAATATCTCGAGAAAGTTCAGAACACTTGCCTGGTACTAGCTCACTACACTGCACTTGCTCTCAATCACCACTGTCTTACTCCTTGACTATCTGTTTCCCTTTCCTACGCCTTGCCTCTTCTGCTCACATATATTAAGCATCTATCAATATTTAACTCATACGATTCTATTCGACACATACTTCTATCTACCCTTCGTTTCACCCAAATCCGATTAACGGATTGAAAGTTACGTAATAAACAAGTAAACATCGAATATATAGACCGACAGTTAACCAACAAGTCACATATAACACATAACACATCACATAATCAATGATATATCATTTATAAAGAAGTCTCGGGTCATAAATAGGTTTTCGGATATTTAAAATGATTTTTAAAATATTTTTCGGAATTAAAATAGATCATTGAATCAATTTCGAAGTAGTAAACAGGGTTCGGTTGGCCAATTTTGGCTTCAAAACAATTTCATAATAATTATCGAGCCTTGAAAACAATTTAAAATAATATTTTAAAGCTCCAAACTATTTTTCGGAATTTTTAAATCATTTTTAAATAATTAAATCTAATTAAATAATTAATTAAAATCAATTAATAATTAATTAAATCAATTAATCAATTAATTTTTGAATTAATTGACTATTAATCAATTAAAAATTAACTGAAATTAATTAACTAATTAATTCAGATTTATTTTTGAATTAAATATAATTTTGGAATTAAAATAATAATTTTTGGAATTTTCAGAAATTAAAATGGAATTTTTATAATAAAAATAAATAGGAAATATGATTTTTGAATATTTTTAAAACAGGAATCCAAAATTTGCAAGTTCTGGAAACCTCAGGGACCTAACCGTTTCTTCCCCAAAAGATAAAGTACTAAACTGTAATTTTACAGGGGGGGTCGCCGGAAATGTTCTGTCTCGCCGGAGAAGACGATCCCGGTGTCCTCACCCCACCAACACCTCCAGATACGATCTACACATCACCGGGAACTTATTCATGCAATCAAAACACATCAATCATCCCTGTTCTGGCCGGAAAATGACCAAGAACATTGCCGGTTTCCGGCAAACGTCGAAAATCTTCAAAACACAACTCCCTTCGATTCACTAATCCTTTGTTAACGAGCTATATACCAATCGATTGCAAATTTTGTAAGGAACATAATCAACTATAAATCAACAGCTAATAACCCCTAAATCAAAAAGCCCCAAATTTCAATTGAAAACATTCATACGGGTTATAAACCCTAATTTTAAAATTTGAGAATTAAACCCACTTTTGAGCATGTTATTGAACTTTAAATCAGACGTATGACATATGAAAATCATCAGGAAAACAAGCTCTACAACATGCAAGCATCAAATCATACAAACAATCATCCGAAAAAAAATTCATATTTTTAATAAAATTAATTCGAAAATAAATAATTTTTCAGAAAATAAACCTTGATTTCTACAGTGATTTGGAACAAAGAATCTGATAGAACACCTCAAGACCTTCGTTTTGAGTACTCAAGCTTTTCAAACGGACTCCGGTAACACCTCCGATTGTTGGTTTGATTCTCAGAAAGGTTTATGAATATATGAATTTTCTCTGGAAATTTATATAATTAGTGACTGCAAATGATTTTTGATTTGAAATAAAATACGGTAAAGGCTATTTATAATTACGGAAAATTAGTATCCTGTTAGATCATTCCGGATATAAAACGGTAGGTTTATTTGTAAAAACTGATCCAAACGGTATCGGTTTTCGGGATAATTATCCAAATCAGTACAATTTATACTGCGGTCTTGGTCTCAGCGCCTGGTTACACGTACTAAGAGGTGATAATTGGGATAGTTTAATAAAAAGCTCCCGTTTATCGAAAATACGGGTTTTATTGATTTACCGAGACGAATATTGTATCGAAAATGTTACGCCGGGACCCGCGCAGGACAAACCATACACCGGATCGAAAAAGTCGAAACATGGAATATGCTCGGAATATTACAATTTGGTTAGGAAGGAATTCTCGGAAGAGTTTCGGGTTCCAAAAATGTAACAACGGATGACGTCGGTTGGTTCCCGTTTTTATAAAATAGATTTTAAATACCTGGAAAAAGATTTTATAAATTTCATATGATTCTTATAAATTCATAAATCAACATAAAAATAATTATGAAGATATGACAATTATCTATATTTTATTTTTGACATATAAAAATTAAAATACTCAATTAATAATATTTTTAAATATCCAAACACATTTAACACTTAACAATTAATTCATAGAATAGTTACTGAACACATATAATAATTATTTATTAGCAAAAATAATTACATGATATATCCCGGATATTACATTGCATGGGTATCTCGAGGTGGAGGATGCTCTAGGTTCCGCTCGGAAATCTATAACCATAAACACATTTCATTTCGTTAGGTTCCGTTCTAATTTACGGCAACCCGCACTCATGCGCTACTTATTATGCACCCTCTCAACTTACACTACCCTTATCATTCCTTTAAGTTGTATTCACATTATGGTCACTTCATTTTCCTAAGTATCTTAGGTTCATTCTTATTATCGTCGTCGGCTCCGCTTACGGATTCTCACGGTTTCTACTCGCGCGGTCTCGGCTCCGATATTTTTATAAAATTGAGAAATCATTATTTTCACTTGAAATTTTTATGGCAGTTAGGAAACTCAATATTTTACTTTCTGTAAACATTTCATGATTTATGAACACATTTAAGTCTATCCTTCATATTTTCAAAGTTCGTGATTCGGAGCACTTTTTATCGCGTAAATCACTTTTAGTAAAACGACCATAACTTTTGATCCCTAAATTGGAATCAAGAGATTCAAGCTCCTAAACAATCCTTATAACATTATATATCCTAAACAAAGGTTATTGTTCAAGAAATTATAGTTTACAACTTCAGGACTTTCTGCAGAAACTTAAGGTTACGATTTGTTGGTTTTAACGGAGTTACGTTTGCGATCGGGGTTTCGTTTACGCCCTAACTCTTAACACAACCACCAACAATCATCATATCATTATCAACACAAAAACTCCTCTCAAGAACATCATGTTCTTGAGGCAACAACAGCCAACCTTAAATCTATTTAACTTAATCATCAAGATTTCACCAATAACACTCATTATACTAGGTTTACTACCACATACTAAATGGATCTTAAAATGAATCTTAAATAAGGTTGGGCCAAAGATTTTTACCTTTCCTGAAAGCTTGAGATGTGTTCTTGAGGATGGTGGAGTCTTGGAAGTGCTTGGTATGATTTTTAGAACCTAAAACCACCATTGAAATCAAGAAACCAAAGAGAGGTTACTATTTATACTATTCAGTAGTGAGTTTCTTGAATTTATTCCACCCATCAAACCTTGATAAAAAGAGATGAAATAATTTTCTTACCTTAGTTTAATTTCTAGGAGGCTTGAGAATTAATTGGATTATTTTACAAGAGCTAGAACTTGGAGATTTGAATTTGAATTCCTCTTTTTTTCTTCAAATTGCCGAATGGAAGCAATTGGGATGGGGGTATTTATACTACTCTTGGTTGCTTCTCTTGGATGCTTTGCTAGGTTGCTTCTAGGAAGATGAGGTGATATCTTTGCAATTGATTTTATTCTCCTAGTATAGCTTTCTAGGTTGATTCTTGGTTGTAAATCTTAGGGACAAATCTTTGTAGCTTGCTAGCTTACAAGCTAACTACAAGGTTTAGCTTCCTTAGCACACTATTTTGCTAGCTAGCTTGATCATCCTATGGTTAGCTCACTATTTGATGAAGTAACCATGGTTACTTCCTTACCATGGTTTAGTTAGTGCGTTATGTTTATTTAATCGTTTACGCGTTCGCTCGGTTACTTAAACGTTCTTCGTAATACTCACTCGTAAATGGTTCGCGATGTAATTCCTTTCGTATTTATTCCTTATATTTTTATTTATCCTACTTTAATATAAATCTGCAGGGTTTTAATCTCGTAATTATATTGTGATTCCCGTAATCCTCAATGATTCGTAAATACTGTCGTTTTTCAAAGTTCATTTTCTTCGAAAACTAATAGCGTTTACATACACTCATTTAGTACGTATAATCATAATATCAACTCCGAAACTCATTTTCTCATGCACTACATAGTGTGGGCTCAAAAGTTTTTTCCGTCCGTCAGGGTTACTATTCATTAAACGTTTTACAAGGTCTCAAAAATTTGAGTTATTACAGTCTTCCCCTCTAACAAGGATTCTGTCCCGGAATCAATTAGAAAATAAGCGGGGATATCTACTCCTCATTGTGTCTTCAAGTTCTCAAGTTGACTCTTCAAAATTTTGATTTCTCCATAAGATCCTAACCAGCTTCACAGTCTTCTTCCTCAGCACTTGTTCTTTCTGGTCCATTATCCTTACTGGTTGCTCGATGTAGGTCAGGTCTGGTTGTAAATCTACATGCTCGTATTCTATTACATGTCGTGCATCTGCATGGTACTTCCTTAACATGGATACGTGGAACGCATTGTGTACTTGTTGCAAATTAGGAGGCAAGGCGAGCTCGTAAGCTAGAGGTCCTATTCTCCTTAAAATTTCAAAGGGTCCTATGAATCTAGGACTCAACTTCCTTTTCTTTCCAAATCTCATCACTCCTTTCCACGGAGATACCTTCAATAGCACAGAATCTCCTACTTCATATTCCCTATCCTTTCGGGTCTGGTCGGCGTACTTCTTTTGTCTATCCTGGTCTGCTACCGGTCTTTTCTTGATGAGTCCTACCATTTCTCTGGTCTGCTGGACTAACTCTGGTCCTAATATCTTGTGTTCTCCAACTTCATCCCAACACAGGGGAGAGCGACATCTTCTTTCGTAAAGAGCTTCATAAGGGGGCATTCCTATGCTAGCGTGATAGCTATTGTTGTACACAAATTCGATCAGGGGTAAGTGGTCATCCCAATTTCCTTTGAAATCAATGGCACATACTTGTAGCATATCTTCTAGAGTCTGAATAGTCCTTTCGCTTTATCCATCAGTCTGGGGTGGTAAGCGGTACTCATGTTTAGTCTGATGCCTACGCATTCCTAGAAGCTTCTCCAAAATTGGGAATTAAACCTTGGGTCTCTATCTGACACTATGGCTACAGGAACGCCGTGTCTTACTACAATTTCCTTCAAGTAAATATCTACCAACTTGGCTACGGTGTATCTTTCGTTGATTGGTAGGAATGTGCGGACTTGGTCAATCTATCTATGATAACCCATATGGCATCATGATTGGCCTTTGTTCTTGGTAAGCCTGTCACAAAATCCATGGCTATATGCTCCCATTTCCATTCCGGAATCTCTAGGGGTTGTAATAGTCCACTAGATCGCTGATGTTCAGCCTTCACTCTCTGGCATGTCAAGCACTTGCTGACCCACTCTGCTACTTCTCTCTTCATGTTAGGCCACCAATAATATTTCTTAAGGTCACGGTACATTTTCGTACTTCCTGGGTGGATTGAATATCTAGAGCTGTGTCCTTCGTGTAGCAGCTCATCTTTTAACTCTTGCACATTTGGAATCCAAATTCGGGACGTATACCTTATGATCCCTTTCTCATCCTTCTCGCATCTCACTTCTTCACCGGTCAATGTTCCTCTTTCCTCACTCATCTTCTTTTCCTGACATACTCGTATCTTTTCAATCAGCTCTGGCACTAGCTTAATCTCAAATAATCCTTCTGTTCTCCTACCGGTCATCCTCACGTCAATTTCCATCTTCTCAAATTCCTTAATCAACTCCTCCGATGTCATTATCATCTTGAGTCTTTCCTTCCTACTAAGGGCGTCAGCCACCACATTGGCTTTACCCGGGTTATACAAAATTTCACAGTCGTAGTCTTTTATCAACTCTAACCATCTCCTCTGTCTCATGTTCAGTTCCTTTTGAGTGAAAATATACTTGAGGCTTTTATGGTCAGTGTAGATCTCGCATTTCTCACCGTATAGGTAGTGTCTCCAAATTTTTAGGGCAAACACAATGGTTGCTAATTCTAGATCATGCGTAGGGTATCTGCTCTCATATTCCTTCAATTGCCGAGAGGCATATGCTATAACTTTGTCATGCTGCATCAGTACACATTCTAATCCTTTAAGCGATGCGTCGCTGTATATTATAAACTCTCCCTTTCCATCAGGAAGAGCGAGCACTGGTGCTGACACCAGCCTCCGTTTCAGTTCTTGAAAACTCTCCTCACATTTCTCTGTCCATACAAACTTTTCTATCTTCCGGGTAAGTCTAGTCAGTGGACCGGCTATCTTAGCAAAATCTTGCACGAACCTTCGGTAATATCCTGCTAAACCCACAAAACTCCTAACCTCCGTTGGGGTAGTTGGTCTTTCCCAATTGGATACCGCCTCTATCTTGGCAGGGTCAACTAAAACTCCTTTTCTACTTACCACATGTCCTAAAAACTGAACTTCTCTCAACCAAAACTCGCATTTCGAGAACTTGGCATACAATTTCTCATTCCTCAAAATTTCTAAGACTATCCTCAAATGTTCTGCGTGTTCTTGCTCTGTCTTTGAGTAGATCAGAATATCATCGATAAAAACTATCACACATATATCCAGGTACTTTTTGAACACTCTGTTCATCAAATCCATAAAGGTTGCGGGTGCATTGGTTAACCCAAACGACATAACTAAGAACTCATAATGTCCATACCTAGTGTGAAAAGCAGTCTTCGGTATATCTTCCGGTTTGATTTTCAACTGGTGATATCCCGTTCTTAAATCTATTTTGGAAAAATGTACAGCTCCCTTGAGTTGGTCGAATAGGTCATCAATCCTGGGGAGAGGGTACCTATTCTTAATAGTCAGCTTATTCAGCTCTCGATAGTATATGCATAATCTCATACTGCCGTCCTTTTTCTTTATGAACAGTCCTGGCGCTCCCCATGGCGACACACTGGGCCTTATCATTCCATTATCTAATAACTCTTGTAGTTGAGAAGCTAGTTCCTTCATCTCAACTGGGGCTAGCCTATATGGGGCCTTGGATACTAGTTTCGTTCCTGGTGCTAACTCTATAGCGAACTCTATTTCTCGGTCAGGTGGCAATCCGGGTAAGTTTTCTGGAAATACATCCTCGAATTCATTTACTACGGTTATGTCCTGTATATTAGGGACTTCCTTTTTGGTATCTACCACATAAGCCAAATAGGCCTCGTTACCTTTCCTTAACAATCTTTTTGCCTGTAGCATGGTTAGAAATTTTTGGTTCTATCATTGACCTTTAAACACTACTTCTTTTTCATTCTGCACTCTTATCTTTACTTTCTTCCGTTCACAATCTATTTGTGCTCCGTTACTGGATAACCAATCCATTCCTAAGATTACATCAAATTCTCCTAACGCGAATGGGATTAGGTCAACCTCGAAGATCTTCCCTTCTAATTTTAACTTGCACTTAGGGTGTACTTGATTTATAGGAATTATTTCTTTGTTTGCTATTTCCACTCGTAATATCTCACGTAAGGGTATGGCATTAAGTTTTAACTTTTTAGCAAAATCTTGAGATATAAAAGACTTGGTTGCTCCAGAATCAAATAGGACATTTGCATGTTCGGAATTTAACAAAAGGGTACCTGCTATCACGTTAGTGTTTCGGACAGCATCCTGAACAGTCATGTTGAAGGTCCTAGCAGCTGGGGTTTAGTTGGATGCAGCTTTGCTCATCCCTGAGGCTGGGGGCTTCAACATTAGGCAATCCTTTCTCATATATCCTACCTTTCCACATTGGAAACACGTTATATTGGGCCGGGTGCAGTTGTTGGCAAGGTGTCCGATTTGGTCACACCGGTAACATCTCAAAGGGGCTCTTGTCTGGGTACACACTCCAAGGTGTCTCTTCTTTCCGGTTTGACATTCTGGTATTGGGGCGCGGGGTTGGCTATGAAATGTTGCCCTAGATTTTCTGTCGCCCTGGCCAACACTCTCGCTTGGGGCCTTTCTGAATCCGGGGCCTCGTGCAGGTTGGGACACCGCTCCCCTGACGAACTTGATCGGAAGGCTCCTGTTCCTGGTTCCTATTCCTTGGCTTCCTATCTTCCTTTTCCTATTTTCTTTTTCCTTCACACTCTGCTCACTGCCAGCTTCAACAATCGAGGCTTTTTGCACTAAGATGGCATAGTCTGTCAGCTCTAACACTGCTACTCGGTTATGTATCCACTGTTTCAGACCAAGCTGAAACCTTCGCGCTTTCTTTTCTTCGGTATTCACGAACTCAGGCACAAATCTCGATAACTCAGTAAATTTGGCCTCATATTCTGCCACAGTCATCTTATCCTCTTTTAACTCCAGAAACCTAATCTCCATCTGGGTTTCCATAAACCTAGGGAAATACTTGTCTAAGAACAGTCGGGTAAATCTATCCCATTGAATCACAGCTTCAGTTTCTAGGTTTCGTTTGGACTCCCACCAGCAGTTAGATTCTCCTTTCAGCATGTAAGAAGTGAAAATAGTCTTGTGTCGTTCCTCAACACCTAGTATCTCGAAGGACTTTTCTATCTCTTTGAGTCAGGCCCGTGCTTCAACGGGGTCGGCAGATCCTAGAAACTCCGAGGGTTTGAGAGATTTGAAGGCTCTAAAGGCAGCAGTTGCAGTCTGTTGGGCAGCATGTGGCTGTGGTGGAATAGGCTGTTGGTTCGGATTTGCTCTTAGCAGTTCCATAAATTCATTCATGGGATTCCCTCCCTGATGGGTATTCCCAGCCTCTTCTTCTATATATTCTTCCTCATCATATTCATTATAGTCTAGGTCTTCTTCACTTTCCTCATTCACTACAGGGTCAGGTTCACCTCGTTGTTAGTTAACGGATTCTGCGGGTTGTGCCCTGGTTCCTCTTCTACGGGGTGGCATTGTTCTGATATTAAAAATTGGTCAACATAGTTGTAATTATAACAGTTGGATTATTTTATTCATATGTAAGCATGTCATTTATTATGTAACACCCCCAGATCCGGGGTCGGGGATCCGGGTTGTCACGGTCTTTCTTTCCACAATATCACTTCACTTAATTAATAATAAATAACCTCATGCTGTGACCCCATACTAACACACACCACAACCCGTTATAGTCTCAGAGATGAAATTGAAATAAGTACAAGTCTTTGAATCCACCATTTAAAAGTTATTACAACCCAAAATGATTACTTGATAAATTTACAGTTAATTACCATTATCTGCCACAAGTTATAATTATACATAATTTGATTCTCAAAAGTAGATGGTCTGAACTACAATGGATCTACCTCTGCAGCTATAGCAGCTACAACATCATCGGGAAGACGCGGGACGCTTCCCACGCGCTTGCGCTGGGTCTGCTGGAGTATGGCCATCTCTCCTAACTGTTGTTGTGTGATGAAGAAATAAAGCAAGAGTGAGCCTTACAGCTCGCAAGATAATACATAGTGATAACAATAATATAAATATCTAAATGGATACTTAATAGAATCTCTATCATGTGTAAGATAATTACTTACTAGATATAAGTAAAAACAAGGAATGAAGTTACCAATACTTCACCACACTTATATCATTTATAAAGCTACTTGAACTACCACCGTTCAAAGTATTATAAGTTTTAAGAAAAACATCCCATAGATGAGACCACAAGTTAAGACTTGAATAGATTCAATCTTTGAAATATTATTGAATGAAAAAGTTATGAGATACTTTATTTAGTCCCGATATATATATATCCACATATATATATCTCTTTAAACATTTCATGGAACCTCTGTTATGTAAAGTATGAACAGAGTTTGAAACATCCCATAAATTTTGGAAAGGAAAAGAATTTTGGCATAAACCAGATATCTTGCTGATCAGGCAAAGATACCAATAAGTAACCTTTTCTACTAGTAGATGGATGAATCCCCCACCGGTCATCACCCTGGCCTCATAAGGACCTTGTGCTGGACCGCCACCCGGCCTCTTACGCGTTGATGGACTGCCACCCAGCCACTTACACAATTATAGACCGTACCCCGGCCTGTCGCTTATGCCGACTCAATTAGATGGGCTTACTTCCCGAACATTGGGCAAGTAATCAATTCATTTATCAAAACAGCAACCTTGTTGCGAATATAAAATACACCATAGAGCCGGATCCCTCAGGTTTTGAGCGAGTATTTAAATCCCCTTAAAAGGAAGATCTTAAATATAAAAATGAGTTTTGGGATCCGCTCTAACTTTTAAAAATCATTTTGAAGACTCGAAAACACTTTATAGAGTGTTTGGAGTAAAGCTGATTTAATGAAGTAAATCAGTCCCCAGAATATTAGAAATTATCTGAATATTATTATTTAAATAATATTCCCATAAAGAATAATCTTTATAAAAATCCCAAATCAACCTCAAATACAACATACAACCAACACCCATCCTTATCACATCATAACAATCCCAACCAATTCAATTTAATCATTCATACTTATGCCTAAACTTAACTTTAATCATACTTAAGTTCTTTTAAATCAAAACCACAACAATTACCATTCCATTTCACTACCATTCCAAATCCCAAACTCTAAATCATAACAACAAGCTACAATATCATCCTACTAATCAAAATCATCTTATAATATATAGGAATCTAGGGTTTGGAGATGGTATACCTTCCTTGAAGTGGTGGGAGGAGATAGGAAGCCTTAAGAAGCTTTGAGAAGTCTTAAGAATGCTTGGATCTTCAAGAAAACAAGAAAAGTTCAAGTTAAAAAAACTTGAAAACACTATTCATTGTCTTCTTCTTTGATTAAATGAAGAAGATTGAGAAGGAATTAATGGCTTAAACTCATGATATAGTCCTAACTAAGCATGAAGATGATTAGGGAATTATCTTACCAATTTAGGAGGCTTGGATCTTGAGTTTTGAAATTCTTCTTGCCTTTTGAATAGTGAAAAGCCGAGAGCTTCAAGAACAAAGCCTTGGTTGCTTTTTGATTTTTTTGATGAGAATGATTTTACTTGGCTTGGTTGCTTGGTTTTTGTATTTGATTTAGTCAATTACCTTTTTGCCCTTGAATTTGTGTGGTTACAAAGCCACCACACTTCCTTCCTTCCCATGTCATGCTTATGTCATCCTCATGATGTCATCCTCCCTTCCTTGTCCTCTTTCTATTGGTTAGATGACATCATTCCCACTAATCCCTTTGATTAACTTCCTAATCGTTTGCCTAATGACCGCTGATCTGTTATACGGTTCGCTTAACTTTTGTTTTCGTTTATCGTTTGAAGGATCATACCCGGGATCTTATTACTTAGGTTGCTTTAACCTTTCTCAATACATTATATTCCTTTTTATGATCCTCTATTATAATCCTTTAATTTAAATCCTTTTTATCCTGTTACCGTATACTCAATTCTCTCCGTATCTTGTGGATTTCCGGGAAAAACCAAAGTGTTCGGAATTGGATTCTGACGATCTTTACATACACTTATATACTACATAGAGTACTAATAATATCCCAGAATATCCATAACAGAACCCCTACATAGTGTGGCGTGAAAAGTTTCTTCATTCAGCTAAAACACTATTCACAAGGGTTACAAAAAGTTGAAAAATTTTGGGGTTATTACAGTCTCCCCTCCTTAAAAGGATTCCGTCCCGGAATCAAACAGAAAACAAATGGGGGTACTTTTCTAGCATTGTGCTCTCTAGTTCCCAAGTTGATTCTTCCACGTTATGATTCTGCCATAGTACTCTGACTAGCTTGATCACTTTGTTCCGAAGCACCTGCTCCTTCTTATCCATAATCCTTACTGGCTTCTCCACGTAAGTTAGATCTGGCTGCATATCCACCTGCTCGTACTCCACTATGTGTCTGGCATCCCGATGATACCTCCTTAGCATTGACACATGGAACACATTATGAACTTGTTGCAAATTATGGGGTAGGGCTAGCTCGTAAGCTAACTTTCCAATCCGTCTTAATATCTCAAAAGGTCCAATGTATCTTGGGCTAAGTTTTCCTTTCTTTCCGAACCTCATTAATCCCTTCCAAGGGGATACTTTCAACAGCACTAAGTCCCCTACTTCATATTCCTTGTCCTTTCGGGCTAGGTCTGCATATTTCTTCTGTCTGTCTTGGGCTGCTACAAGTCGCCCTCTGATAAGATCCACTATATCTTTGGTCCTTTGGACCATTTCGGGTCCGAGCATCTTCCGCTCTCCTACTTCATCCCAGTATAAGGGAGATCGACACCTTCTTCCGTACAGGGCCTCATAAGGCGGCATTCCGATGCTAGCATGAAAGCTATTGTTATAAGAAAACTCGATCAACGGCAAGTGATCATCCCAACTTCCTTTAAGGTCTATTGCACAGACTCTCAACATATCCTCTAGTGTCTGGATGGTCCTTTCACTCTGTCCATCCGTCTGGGGATGGTACGCGGTACTCATATTTAACTTGGTCCCCGCACACTCCTGAAAGCTCCTCCAAAATCTGGAGTTGAACCTAGGGTCTCGGTCTGAGACAATGGACGCTGGGACTCCATGTCGCGTCACTATTTCCTTAAGGTAAATGTCCACCAGTCTATCGACTGTGTATCTCTCATTGATAGGAATGAAATGAGCTGACTTTGTCAGTCGGTCTATAATTACCCAAATGGCGTCGTGATTGGCTTTCGTCCTTGGCAAGCCTACAACAAAATACATCGCTATCTGTTCCCATTTCCATTCGGGAATCTCCAGGGGTCGCAAAAGTCCACTGGGTCTCTGGTGCTCTGCCTTTACTCTTTGGCAAGTCAAACACTTGTTTACCCATTCTGCTACGTCCCTCTTCATGTTGGGCCACCAGTAATATTCCTTCAAATCCCTATACATCTTGGTATTTCCCGGGTGAATGGAATACCTTGAACTATGGCTTTCATCCAAAATCTCATCTTTAAGTTCTTGAACATTCGGAACCCAAATTCGGTAGGAGTACCTCATTATCCCTTTATCATCTTTCTCGGTATGGATCTCCTCTCCAGTCATTGTCTCTCTGCCTTCATTCATTATTTTCTCCTGGCACAATCTGATCTTTTCCAATAACTCTGGCTGCATTGAGATCTCAAAAAGCTTTTCAGTTCCGGTTCCGGTTACCTTTACTTCTATTTCCATTCTCTCAAAATCCCTTATCAACTCTTCCGAAGTCGTTATCATTTTGAGTCTCTCCTTTCTACTAAGGGCATCAGCCACCATATTGGCTTTCCCTGGATGATAGAGAATCTCACAATCATAGTCCTTGATTAGTTCTAACCATCTCCTCTGGCGCATGTTGAGCTCTTTCTGCGTAAATATGTACTTGAGGCTCTTATGGTCTGTGAAAATCTCGCACTTCTCTCCATACAAGTAGTGCCTCCAAATTTTTAAAGCAAATACTATTGCCACGAGCTCAAGGTCATGAGTAGGATATCTAACCTCGTATTCCTTCAGTTGTCTCGACGCATACGCAATAACTTTACCGTGCTGCATAAGCACACATCCTGATCCTTTTGCGACACGTCACTATATATCACAAAATCTCCTTTTCCGTCCGGTAATGCCAATACCGGAGCCGTTATCAACCTTTTCTTTAATTCCTGAAAACTGTTCTCGCATTTCTCCGTCCATTCAAACTTCTCTGTCTTACGAGTAAGTCGTGTCAAAGGGGCTGCGATCTTCGCAAAGTCCTGAACAAATCTACAATAGTAGCCGGCCAATCCTATGAAACTTCTTACCTCTGTGGGTGTGGTTGGCCTTTCCCAATTTGAGACCGCCTCTATCTTGGAGGGGTCGACCAATACTCCTTCTTTATTGATCACATGTCCTAAAAACTGTACTTCATTCCGCCAGAATTCACACTTCGAGAATTTGGCATATAACTGCTCCTCTCTGAGTAATCCTAGAGCTATCCTCAAATGCTCTGCATGTTCTGCCTCAGTCCTTGAGTAGATCAAAATATCATCGATAAAAACTATCACACACTTGTCCAAGTACTTCTTAAATACTCTATTCATTAAATCCATGAAAGCCGCTGGGGCGTTGGTTAATCCAAAGGACATTACCAAGAACTCATAATGCCCATACCTGGTACGGAACGCTGTCTTAGAAATATCTTCGGGTTTAATCTTTAGTTGGTGATATCCAGTTCTCAGGTCGATCTTGGAAAAATAAACAGCATCCTTTAGCTGGTCGAACAGATCGTCTATTCTAGGTAATGGGTACCTGTTCTTTATGGTTAGCTTGTTCAACTCTCGATAGTCTATGCACAACCTCATGCTCCCATCTTTTTTCTTAACAAATAAAACTGGTGCTCCCCACGGAGACACACTGGGTCTTATCATACCCTTATCCAAGAGTTCTTGCAATTGGATAGCTAATTCCTTCATTTCTAATGGGGCTAACCGGTAAGGTGCTTTTGAAACTGGCGCCGTCCCTGGGGCCAACTCAATAGCAAATTCAATCACTCTATCGGGTGGTAATCCCGGAAGATCTTGGGGGAATACATCTTCAAATTCGTTGACTACTGGAATATCTTGTAAGTTGGGCACCTCCTTCTGCGTGTCCACCACATAGGCTAGGTAAGCCTCACTCCCTTTTCGTAGCATCCTTTTGGCCTGGGCCATAGTCAAAAATTTCTGCGTCTGCCTCTTTCCTCTAAATATAACTTCTTTCTTCCCGGGGATATTTAACTTAACTTTCTTCCCTTTACAGTCTATCTGAGCATCGTTGCTAGATAGCCAGTCCATTCCCAAAATCACATCGAACTCCCCTAATTTAAAAGGAATCAGATCAACACTGAAAGATTGCTCCCCTATGCCTATCTCACAGGCGGGGTGAATCTGGTTAACAGGAATAATTTCATGATTGGCTATTTCTACTTGTAAGGGTTCTATCAAGGGTTCAGCCTTAAGTTTTAACTTACGCGCAAGGTCCTTTGATATAAAAGATTTAGTTGCTCCCGAATCAAATAAAACATTTGCACTGACTGAATTTAGAGATAGGGTACCTGCTATCACATCTGAATCTTTCATAGCATCCTGGACTGTCATGTTGAAAGTCCTCGCAGTAGGTGGCTTATTAGAAGCAGCCCTGCTTGCTCCCGAAGCTGCTGGTTTGTTCATTGGGCATTCCCTCTTCCAATGACCTGGGCGTCCGCACTGATGACAAGTGGCGGTTGGAATGACGGCAGGGGTTGATGATGGGCACTTATTTGAGTAGTGGCCTTCTCGACCGCACTTAAAACAGGTTACTGGCTTTCCTTTACACTCCCCAGTGTGATTCCTTCCACATATGTTACAGGCTGGCAATGGGGGTCGAGACTGGTTGGAATAGGACATTCTTGACTTCTGGCCGCCCTGGCTCACACTCACACTCATTGGACGCTTAAACCCAGTGTTCCTTCCTGGTAGGGACACTGCTCCTCGATTAAATCTAGTTGGGAAGCTCCTTCCTGCGGAACCTCCACCCATGCTCATACTTTTCCTCTTTATTCCTTTCTTCTCTCTTTCCTTCTGCATCTGTTCACTTCCAACTTCTACAATCGTCGCCTTTTGCACCAGAGTGGCATAGTCCGTAAGCTCAAGGATTGCCACCCTATTCTGAATCCACGGTTTCAGTCCCTGCTGAAACCTCCTAGCTTTCTTTTCCTCGGTGCTCACAAACTCTGGCACAAACCTTGATAACTCAGTAAATTTCGCTTCGTACTCTGCTACAGACAAGTTATTCTGCTTTAGCTCCAAGAACTTGAGCTCCATCTAGTTTTCCATAAACCTCGGGAAATACTTTCCCAGAAACAACTGACTAAATCTCTCCCAGGTTATAATAGCATCTGTCTCCATGTTTTTCTTGGCCTCCCACCAGTAGTTAGCTTCTCCTTTCAGAAGGTAGGTAGCAAATACAGTCTTCTGTGCCTCATTGGTACTCAAAATCTCAAAAGATTTCTCCATTTCCTTTAACCATGCCCTTGCCTCAACTGGGTCGGCTGATCCGTGGAACTCAGGGGGCTTAAGGGACTTAAAAGCCCTGAAAGAGTTTGCCACAGCATTGTTACTTCCTTGAGGGGGTGGGTTGGGTTGACGTTCCAAATTCTGCCTTAGGAGTTGCATGAACTGGCCCATGGGATCCATGCCTGGGTTTGGTACTGGTTGCTCAACCTCGGTTTCTCCTTCTTCAGCCTCTATCTCAAATCCCTCAACATCATATGTTTCCTCTTCCTCTTCATACAGGGAGTCATCCTGTTCCACATAATCCTCATCTTCCTCTTCACTGTGTTCTTGGTTTCTATTGTCCTGATTATGGCTTCCCTGGTCGTCAGATCCAGGGTTCGCCCTAGTTCCAATCTTTCTTGGCGGCATGATTCTGATAATAATAAAAACAATTATTGGGAAAATTCAACGTTAGGTCACAATCATATACAACATTGTGCCTTGCACAGCTCTTATAATGGGGAGAACGTATATCGCAATTCTATTATTTTAAGAAAGTTCTAATACGAAGTGCAGTAATAATAATGATAAAAACAGTGATCCCGTCACTATGGAACTGAACCGAAAGGAAATAAATATATACATAATGCGAGAAATACATAGTTTGATCTGGTCAAAAGTACAACAGTGCTACAGTCATCTGTCCCAAAAGTGATACACAAGAGTCTATCTGTCTAGTCAGAAAAAGGGATGCTATATACAAGTCAACTATCCCAGAAAATTGGCTCTTACTAAGGCCTCGGCTAACTAGACAACTAGACTATTCCATCATCAATCCTGAATCACACCCCGGAGCGGGTCAGCTCCCAAACCCTTTCCATCGCACGACGGAAGATATAGTCGGCCTGCCGCCTGGAGATCCTACCATGCCTGTCCCCCTGGAGCGATCTGAGCCTCGCTCGGGATGTGAGCTCTATCCCCGTAAGCTCCCTCCTCAAGGATCGGGGTATAGAAGCCCTAGTCTCATAAGCTCGGGTACGCCTACCCGCCCTCTCTGCATCCAACTCCCTCCTGGCCTTATCTAATCGGCCCTCGGCAACAGCCACTCGAGTCCTCAATACATCCTGAACATATCCATGAGCTAACGAAGACTGCCTGTGGGCAGGGTCAAGAGGTGGTGAATCCGGAGCCGCTGAGGGTGCCTCCTCGGTCTGCCTAGGCTCGGAAGTATGGGTCTCTGAGCTGTCATCATCAGGAATCCAAGATAGTGGTGGAGGGGTAGGGGCTCTGACCACCGGAAGTATGGGTAATGGGGTACCAGCATACACTATCATAGGTCCAACACGCTCCTCAGCTACTGGGACCTCATCCAGGTCCTCCTCATCTGGAATAGCAATAACCTCTGTCTCTGACTCCTCTGAGGGGTCCTCCTCATCTGAAACAGCAATGACCTCCGTCTCAGGCTCCTCTGAGGGGTCCTCCTCATCCTCCTCCATCTCAGGCTCCTCCTGATCCTCAACATCTAGCAATGCCTCATCATGCTCACGCTCGAACATCTCAGGGTCCTCTATCTCAGGCGCCTACACATTAAATGAGCTAAGTTACTATCATGATACTTATAAGGGTTCCCGTAAGGGTTTTAACTGTCAGTACTACTTTAAGTAGTCCGACCATGAACTTGGCAAGAGTTCTTATTATCTTTGTGAGTTTGTTATTATATCGACGCATCATCTCTGAGGTTTATAACGCTTAGCTCTGATACCATTTCTGTAACACCCCCAGATCCGGGGTCGGGGATCCGGGTTGTCACGGTCTTTCTTTCCACAATATCACGTCACTTAATTAATAATAAATAACCTCATGCTGTGACCCCATACTAACACACACCACAACCCGTTATAGTCTCAGAGATGAAATTGAAATAAGTACAAGTCTTTGAATCCACCATTTAAAAGTTATTACAACCCAAAATGATTACTTGATAAATTTACAGTTAATTGCCATTATCTGCCACAAGTTATAATTATACATAATTTGATTCTCAAAAGTAGATGGTCTGAACTACAATGGATCTACCTCTGCAGCTATAGCAGCTACAACATCATCGGGAAGACGCGGGACGCTTCCCACGCGCTTGCGCTGGGTCTGCTGGAGTCTGGCCATCTCTCCTAACTGTTGTTGTGTGATGAAGAAATAAAGCAAGAGTGAGCCTTACAGCTCGCAAGATAATACATAGTGATAACAATAATATAAATATCTAAATGGATACTTAATAGAATCTCTATCATGTGTAAGATAATTACTTACTAGATATAAGTAAAAACAAGGAATGAAGTTACCAATACTTCACCACACTTATATCATTTATAAAGCTACTTGAACTACCACCGTTCAAAGTATTATAAGTTTTAAGAAAAACATCCCATAGATGAGACCACAAGTTAAGACTTGAATAGATTCAATCTTTGAAATATTATTGAATGAAAAAGTTATGAGATACTTTTTTTAGTCCCGATATATATATATCCACATATATATATCTCTTTAAACATTTCCTGGAACCTCTGTTATGTAAAGTATGAACAGAGTTTGAAATATCCCATAAATTTTGGAAAGGAAAAGAATTTTGGCATAAACCAGATATCTTGCTGATCAGGCAAAGATACCAATAAGTAACCTTTTCTACTAGTAGATGGATGAATCCCCCACCGGTCATCACCCTGGCCTCATAAGGACCTTGTGCTGGACCGCCACCCGGCCTCTTACGCGTTGATGGACTGCCACCCAGCCACTTACACAATAATAGACCGTACCCCGGCCTGTCGCTTATGCCGACTCAATTAGATGGGCTTACTTCCCGAACATTGGGCAAGTAATCAATTCATTTATCAAAACAGCAACCTTGTTGCGAATATAAAATACACCATAGAGCCGGATCCCTCAGGTTTTGAGCGAGTATTTAAATCCCCTTAAAAGGAAGATCTTAAATATAAAAATGAGTTTTGGGATCCGCTCTAACTTTTAAAAATCATTTTGAAGACTCGAAAACACTTTATAGAGTGTTTGGAGTAAAGCTGATTTAATGAAGTAAATCAGTCCCCAGAATATTAGAAATTATCTGAATATTATTATTTAAATAATATTCCCATAAAGAATAATCTTTATAAAAATAATTGAAGTAGAAGTATTAAAACTTATACTTGAAACGAGTATTAAATAACCAAAGATATACTTATATAAAAGTATTATCTTTATTTGAATAATCGAAAATAAGTTTGATTATTGACACCTTATTCTTTAATAAAATAAAGAATATATCTCAGCAAATAATCGGAGTCATAGATCCTCAAATGAATATTCAAATAATATTCATTAAATAATATAAACTGAGTCATAAGCCCTCGAATGAATATTCAAATAATATTCAATAAATAATATAAAAGAGTCATAAGCCCTCGAATGAATATTCAAATAATATTCAGATAATAAAATAAAGTTAAAGTTATCGAATAAACCTTATTCGATTAATAGTTTGGAAAACTATAACAATATATATATATATAAATATATATATATATATCCATATCCATATATATACAAAATCTACTCGGGATCCTCGACTCCCGGTTTTAGAAAATATTTTCACCTTTGGGTCCCTATACTAAGGGTATATGCAAGTTACCGCTATCCTCTAGCATAGGTATTATCAACTGAACCAACAGATATATATGAAAAGAATACGAAACAGGCATGCATATATACCATATCACATGCTACAATATATCGCAAGAATTTGCTAAATAACCAATATGCATTTATCGCAAGATCATGCATATACAAATGTATACATCACAACAACAGTATAACGGATAGAATACTTGCCTGAGCGACTTGGGGTGATAAAAGGCTCGGGACGAGTCTGGTAACCTATAAACAACAAGTAAGTTGGAATTAAACCAAAATCACTTGTAAATCTATACTTTAACTAACTTAGACTCTAACGCTTGATTTGCGCTCACTGATTTGCTTAAGTCACTCGGGTACCCTCGGCTCCACCATTTTTAATAATTTAACCTTTACGAGTTTTAAAGCGATTCCTTCGCGAGTGTCTTACCAACTGCCTAACACACTTACCATAAATGTTTCATACATTAATTAACCCTTTTTGGTCTTTAACCTATGTTTCAAAGTAAGGCGAGGGAAAAAGTTTCGTTCGCGAAACGCCGTTACTTGAAACGGTCGTTTCTCCTAAACCGTGCATCGGAATCGAACGAACTACATATCAAAACGAAGCTCGTAACATGAGCTATCTAAACGTGGCAGTGGTCATATTCTAGCAGGGGGTTCTCGGGTCCTAATGCTATGCACAAAAACAGTCCAAAGAAAATCGGACGTTACGACGGCTATGTTTACGCGATTTCCAATATTTTAAACCATTCAAAACCATCCCAAATCAACCTCAAATACAACATACAACCAACACCCATCCTTATCACATCATAACAATCCCAACCAATTCAATTTAATCATTCATACTTATGCCTAAACTTAACTTTAATCATACTTAAGTTCTTTTAAATCAAAACCACAACAATTACCATTCCATTTCACTACCATTCCAAATCCCAAACTCTAAATCATAACAACAAGCTACAATATCATCCTACTAATCAAAATCATCTTATAATATATAGGAATCTAGGGTTTGGAGATGGTATACCTTCCTTGAAGTGGTGGGAGGAGCTAGGAAGCCTTAAGAAGCTTTGAGAAGTCTTAAGAATGCTTGGATCTTCAAGAAAACAAGAAAAGTTCAAGTTAAAAAAACTTGAAAACACTATTCATTGTCTTCTTCTTTGATTAAATGAAGAAGATTGAGAAGGAATTAATGGCTTAAACTCATGATATAGTCCTAACTAAGCATGAAGATGATTAGGGAATTATCTTACCAATTTAGGAGGCTTGGATCTTGAGTTTTGAAATTCTTCTTGCCTTTTGAATAGTGAAAAGCCGAGAGCTTCAAGAACAAAGCCTTGGTTGCTTTTTGATTTTTTTGATGAGAATGATTTTACTTGGCTTGGTTGCTTGGTTTTTGTATTTGATTTAGTCAATTACCTTTTTGCCCTTAAATTTGTGTGGTTACAAAGCCACCACACTTCCTTCCTTCCCATGTCATGCTTATGTCATCCTCATGATGTCATCCTCCCTTCCTTGTCCTCTTTCTATTGGTTGGATGACATCATTCTCACTAATCCCTTTGATTAACTTCCTAATCGTTTGCCTAATGACCACTGATCTGTTATACGGTTCGCTTAACTTTCGTTTTCGTTTATCGTTTGAAGGATCATACCCGGGATCTTATTACTTAGGTTCCTTTAACCTTTCTCAATACATTATATTCCTTTTTATGATCCTCTATTATAATCCTTTAATTTAAATCTTTTTATCCTGTTACCGTATACTCAATTCTCTCCGTATCTTGTGGATTTCCGGGAAAAACCAAAGTGTTCGGAATTGGATTCTGACGATCTTTACATACACTTATATACTACATAGAGTACTAATAATATCCCAGAATATCCATAACAGAACCCCTACATAGTGTGGCGTGAAAAGTTTCTTCATTCAGCTAAAACACTATTCACAAGGGTTACAAAAAGTTGAAAAATTTTGGGGTTATTACATATTATCTAGTAGGTTTTTATAAAGTGCAATAATATAGACATCATTTCTTAATAACTGCTTAGATATATATTAATAAGATCTCCCACTTATATCTTGGGGATGAAACAACTAGCCGGGTTCATACATGCCTGATTACAATCTATCACTACTAGTTCTGAATACTGAAATGAAAATATATAAGCCGTGTACCCTGAAGGGCTAGGAATGCTATCTACTACTAGTTATCCTATCAAAATTGGTGACAAGTCACCCAGCCTTCTTCAAGGTCCATATCTAGACACTAGTCACTCAGTCACTATAACTGCGAGTGAGGTCACGCACCCTCCTCATCGCTCCTGCAATCATCAGCTCTGCATCAACTACCGGGATGTATCCTCCCACTGCTTTCATCCTCATCTGAACCCTGGTACGGAGCTCGATCCCATCGATCTCTCTGCGGACTATGGCTGGAGAAGCAGCTCTGAAATCTCTTGGGTATCCTAGTCGGGTGGCTCTCTCAGCTGTCAGTGCCTGGCGTAACTCCGTAATGCGAGCAGATGCCACAGTGATCTCAGCGTTAATCTGACCCACTACCCAGTCGTGTACGACTACATGCATGGTCGGCGGTGGTGGTAGAGGTGAATCTAGGTCGCTAGAGGATATGTCATGAACCTCGTGGAACTGTGCATTTATCGTCTCCTCATCATCATCATCAGTATAGGGCATAGGGCTCTGGATCCTTGGGGGTGGTGTAGGAGAGTGAATAGCCTGGTGAGGGTACATCTCTACATCCCTCCATACTACGCCATTAGCTATGGGGACAGGAAGGTTAGTCTCCTCCTCTAGGACATCCTCAGTAGGGTCATCCTCTGAATCATCAATGGGTGGGCTCTCTGGCTCGGGAATAGGGTCACGCTCAGGAATCATAACATCATCAACAGGATCAACCTCCCTCCTAGGCTCCACTGGTACCTGACACAATAGGCAAGGTGTTACTAACTTAGAGTTGGAATTCCCTTGAGGGTAAAATGGTCAAGACTACCCGTATAGCCCGACGACGAACTCGACTTGAGCTCTAATTGATTATTTTGTTATTTTTATGTCTACGTATTTTATGTCCTATCGTTTCCAAGATTTGATAACCTAAGGCTCTGATACCATTTCTGTGGTGCCCCAAAACCCGGGGTCAGGAGTCTCGGAGGCCACACCATCAAAACTTACACAAGTCACACTACAGTATATAAATACTCACGCTTCACAACCCCACACTTATCACACACACACCCACAGGTTATTGTCTTGGAAACGAACCATCATAACTAGAGTAATTGTCAACCATCAAGTGATATTTATTACAACCCAAAAGTAATTAATCTTGCCGGGGAGAACCCTTTAAGTAAGGCTAGTCCGCCGGCCAAATATACGTTTCTTGTTTCTTACCTTATATAAGTCATACTTATAAATAAGCCGAACTATAAACAACAGAAAACTAATCCAACTTATTCTGACTACCTGTGATACATCACCAAAGAATCTACGGAACAGCTGGCCATTTCCTACCTGTTTCCTGGCTGCGGTTCTCATGGCAGGCATCTTGATTCACTGTTGTGTTGTGTCAATTTAAGAAAACAAGTGTGAGCTATAATGCCCAGCATAATAAAGTACAGTATGAAAATGACTGTACGATAATATCATATATAATAATTATGTTTTATTCGAAAATAGTTTTCCTTGGTGATACACACCTTCTTATGAAAACAATTCTTTAAGGGATTTTATTATCCTGCGAATACCTTAATAGTAATCCCAGCACCTAGGCTTGGGTTACGGTATTGCATCTCAATTCCAATTGGAAGAATTAGGACACTCGTTGAAGCCACCGTATACGATGATCAGTCGTAATACGATAATAGTAACCTTTTCTACTAGTAGAAGGACGACACCTTCGTATCCCGGTTATCACCCTTGCCGTATTCGGGCTACGTGTCCCATTTTCGGGTATACACATACTTCACAAGTTCCTGAGTACACTGAGTACCTTCGCTTGCGGTACCTTTGGTAGTCCATCTAGCACACATAGTACCAGAGTCTACCCCTCCCTTGTCCCTTAAAAGAATTTTATCAATCTCGAGAACTCGAACCACATTGAAATTCCCCAAGCGTTTTGCTTGTTGATAGAAATAGCTTATCTCTCTAAGATATAAGTGTATATGTATGTATATACGTACTTCCGAGAATTTCGGAGGAAGTACTAAGGATGTGAGTTGACCGTTGTCAACAGATAATTAATAAGGGGAAAAAGTTTCTCTTTGAAACTATATTCAAAATATTAAATAAGTCGGGATAATATTCACCGACGATCTGAAATTATTCGAATGATATTCTGAAATCAGAAAGTATATTTTAAATCAAGATCTATGATTTTTAAATCAATAATAAACACTTTAATAAATAATAAATAATTAAATCATAATTGATAAATAATTAAACCTCAAATGGGTTTATTCTCTAAAAGAATATTTAAAATAATATTCCTCAACTAGTTTGTGCTCCATAATTAATAATCTATAGTGATTAATCGGGTTTGAAATAAATAAATGTTGGAGTATACTGTTCCCATAATAAGGAATAAGTATATAGTTTTTATTATTCGAACCATAAAATATAGTTGAGGGAATATGATCGTTGGGAAATCGTTTTAATAAAAGTTCGAGGTGTTTTTAATGTTTCGTAAGTGGACGATGAGCCCCTTTTAAAACGTACTACTATGCACTTATAACTGTCCTATAATATCACCAGAATGATTTCCGGGTTTTATCTTATATCCCGACCGACTCTCGGTCTTATATAATACGTCACGCTTAAAGCGAAATAACATTTCACAATATATACTTATCGTACAACATCGCTATATTATGCGAAAATTCAACAACTACGCATCATGGCAAATATGGTATTTATGCAATGATAATAAAACCATTCTTTCACAACACAAAAGTAAAAATGGAGTTGGGTTCGGAAACTTGCCTGGGTATCTCGAGGTGGAGGACACTCTAGGTTCCGCTCCAAAATCTATAACCATAAAAACACATTTCATTTCGTTAGGTTCCGTTCTAATTTACTGCAACCCGCACTCATGCGCTACTTATTATGCACCCTCTCAACTTACACTACCCTTATCATTCCTTTAAGTCGTATTCACATTATGGTCACTTCATTTTCCTAAGTATCTTAGGTTCATTCTTATTATCGTCGTCGGCTCCGCTTATGGATTCTCACGGTTTCTACTCGCGCGGTCTCGGCTCCGATATTTTTATAAAATTTAGAAATCATTATTTTCACTTGGAATTTTTATGTAAGTTAGGAAACTCAATATTTTACTCTCTGTATAAATTTAATGATTTATGAAAACTTTTAAGTCTATCCATTATATTTTCAAAGTTCGTGATTCGTAGCAGTTTTTGTCGCGTAAATCACTTTTAGTAAAATGACCATAACTTTTGATCCGTAAATCGGAATCAAGCGATTCAAGCGCCTAAAAGATCCTTATAACATTATGTATCCTAAAAAAAGGTTATTTTTCAAGAAACTACAGTTTACAACTTCAGGACGTTCTGCAGAAACTTAAGGTTACGATTTGTTAGTTTTAACGGAGTTACGTTTACGATCGGGGTTTCGTTTACGCCCTAACTCTTAACACAACCACCAAAAATCATCATATCATTATCAAAACACAAAATCCTATCAAGAACATCATTTTCTTGAGGCAACAACAACCAACCTTAAATCTATTTAACTTAATCATCAAGATTTCACCAATAACACTCATTATACCAGGT
Source organism: Apium graveolens (assembly GCF_009905375.1). NCBI lineage: Eukaryota > Viridiplantae > Streptophyta > Magnoliopsida > Apiales > Apiaceae > Apium > Apium graveolens. The sequence goes on along the minus strand of NC_133650.1, from coordinate 184,412,177 downwards.
TTACTACCACATACTAAATGGATCTTAAAATGAATCTTAAATAAAGTTGGGCCAAATATTATTACCTTTCTTGAAAGCTTGAGATGTGTTTATGATGACGGTGGAGGATTGGAAGTGCATGGTATTATTTTTAGAACCTAAAACCACCATTGAAATCAAGAAACCAAAGAGAGGTTACTATTCATACTATTCACTAGTGAGTTTCTTGAATTTATTCCACCCATCAAACCTTGATAAAAAGAGATGAAAGAATTTTTTACCTTAATTTAATTGCTAGGAGGCTTGAGAATTAATTGGATGATTTTACAAGAGCTAGAACTTGGAGATTTGAATTTGAATTCCCCTTTTTTCTTCAAATTGCCGAATGAAAGCAATTGGGATGGGGGGTATTTATACTACTCTTGGTTGCTTCTCTTGGATGCTTTGCTAGGTTACTTCTAGGAAGATGAGGTGATATCTTTGCAATTGATTTTATTCTCCTAGTATAGCATTCTAGGTTGATTCTTGGTTGCAAATCTTAGGGATAAATCTTTGTAGCTTGCTAGCTTACAAGCTAACTACAAGGTTTAGCTTCCTTAGCACACTATTTTGCTAGCTAGCTTGATCATCCTATGGTTAGCTCACTATTTGATGAAGTAACCATGGTTACTTCCTTACCATGGTTAGTTAGTGCGTTACGTTTATTTAATCGTTTACGCGTTCGCTCGGTTACTTAAATGTTCTTCGTAATACTCACTCGTAAATGGTTCATGATGTAATTCCTTTCATATTTATTCCTTATATTTTTATTTATCCTACTTTAATATAAATCCGTAGGGTTTTAATCTCGTAATTATATTGTGATTCCCGTAATCCTCGATGAGTCGTAAATACTGTCGTTTTTCAAAGTTCATTTTCTTCGAAAACTAATACGTTTATATACACTCATTTAGTACGTATAATCGTAATATCAACTCCGAAACTCATTTTCTCATGCACTACATAGTGTGGGCTCAAAAGTTTTTCCCGTCCGTCAGGGTTACTATTCATTAAACGTTTTACAAGGTCTCAAAAATTCGAATTATTACACACCAAGTCTAAATAATACAGTGCATGTAATTATATGTATCTATGTGCTCCAAGGTGTTATATTTCTATATATATAGTAATGTGTGTTGACTTGAGGTCTTATGCAAAGTAAGACGCTCAATGCTACTTGGAGTCGAATTGTGCATTAGCATTAGGGTCGATTTTTCTTATAAAAGTCTTTATAATGAGAGTTATTATTATTGTGTAGGATCAAGTGAAGATAGAAAGTTTTCCATCAAGGTCGAGTAGTGTTCCCGGTTGCTCCTAATCCAAGTCGAGTTCTAGATAAGCCTTTTCAAGGCAAGTATTCTCAAATTTTCTTGATATATTGCAAGTGTCCTTAAACCTTCTTGAGATATGTTGCAAGTTTATTCTGAACTTTTTAAGATATATTGCAAGTGTTTCTCCCTTATCAATTCTATTTTTATGCAAGTACCTTGATATGTATTGCCATGCCTATGATTATCGTAATTATTCCAAGTTCAATTATGCTCTAAAGATCATTCGCTTATCTACATCTTTCCACAGCTTGACTTAGTACCTATAATTGATAACCTTTGATTGCTCGTACTATACCAAAATACCTTTATAAGCTCCAATATTTCAATTTCCATGATCACAAAACCCCTATTGATTTGATACTATATCCCTATACTATTGATACCTTGATATTTTACTAATCCAACTTCATACTTCTTCGTTATTCTTTATATCATACCTAAACTTTGTTATTAGATATATGCCATGTATTACCCTCCAAATTTGAGATCCCTGTCTTGTTGATTATTGTTATGATTCCTTTTCAATACTTTCTTACTTGGTTGATAAACCGTTGTTATTTATCATTGATGATCCTGCTATTGAGATGATAATTCATTTCTGATAAGAGTTCCAATCTTGGCTTTTAATTTAAAACTCTGTTGTTTAGAATCCCTTGTAATTTCTCCCTAGCATCGGTTTTATAAAAGATAATTGCTTTTTCTAACAAAAGAATGTTTTCTTGAGATTGGTGGATTGGACCAAGATACAAGTCCCTTTCACACTAATTATATTAGGCTTAAAAGTTTCCTAGGGATCACAACTAAAATTTGTTAGAACCCGGCGAGGTTCGGGATTACTTTGCAGCTGATCACCGGCTGTAATCCATAGCGTCATAAAATGATTTTGAGAAATGATTTGATTTTGACTTGAATAATGATGCCATCCACCCCAATTTTGAATTATGAATTGCTATGTCGTTAATTTCTGTCTTATGATATATCTTGTTGAGCGTTTGGCTCACTTCTTGCTATTTATTCATGTCATTTCAGCTAACAAGTATGGTTAGATTCAAGCAGACTGCTTGTAATTCTACCGGTGGAGATGCTGAGGCTTATGTGAGAGCTCAGGTAGTATAGTTGGCGTCTGTGTGAGGACCGATAGTTATGTAAAAGTTGTAATGGTTGTAGTGTTGGACTGTTCAAATACTGAACCTTTGCGATCTTGGATTTTGTTGTTAACAGCCGTTTATAATGACTTTATATTATCGGTTGTATTTTGTTAGATTTATTTTGGAGCTGTGATATGGGATATGGTGATATAATCATTGGAAATGTCATCATCTCAAACGTAGCTCTGGTAGATGGACTGAAGCATAACTTGTTGAGCATTAGTCAAATTACTGATAGAGGTTTCTATGTCATGTTCTATGATACGCATTGTGAAGTAGTTCATTATATCACAAAGAAAACTGTCTTCAAGCTTACATATGGAAATATTTACGAAGCCAAACTTTATCCAAATACTGATGGTCCTGAAACTTGTCTGGTAACCAAGGCATCAGTAGAGAATTGGCATAAAAAGCTTTCTCATCTCAACTTTAATAATCTCAATGACTTGGTGAGAGAAGAATGCAATCATGAAAATATTGTACTTGTGGACAAAAATCTAAAATCGGGAAAGAAGGAAAATCCTGGTGATAATACACAAGTTTGAGGGGGAGAAACGTAAAACTATCAGGAACTGATAGCACAGTTACAGGGGGAGCTTTGAATGGAACTAATTATATAATTCACATTACTAATGATTTGTCAATTTCTGACAGATTGGTCAGTGGAGAAGAGATTCTTGATTTTGCTAATAAACTCATTAATGCAAATGCTGAGGGGGGAGAAATCATGATTAAATTCTTGATTTTGGATTATAAATTTTATCTAAGCAAGTGATGGACAAGACATGATTTTTCTTAAAAAAAGGGACGGTAACATTATTTCTTTTATGATTTTTAATTGTTACAAATTTGCCTTATTCTTTTTGAGTAATCATGATAAACTTGTCATCAGTATTTATTTTATATTGGGAATAGGTGCATGTAAAGAGACTTTGCTTTATTTTCCTAGATACGCATAAAATCCTGCTTGTAGTATTCATTTTTACACAGTTAATCAAAGGTGTCTCTTTAGATTCCCAATAGGATTTAGTTATAAAATCACTCTTCTCATCTCTTAGAAATCTATCTCATTATTCAAATGTTTCGCTCTCTATACACCAAAGCTCTAAATCCAAAACTCCAAATCTTCACTCATATTTTTTCAATGGCTCAAAATCAATTTTTCAACAGAAACAATGGAGTATATCTTCCTATTTTCAACCTCGTGGATGACAGGATGTACTTCGACCCTGTGGGACCCCAAATCTGAATCAGTGGACAAGTTTTTCATCCCACTACATTTCCTGATTCGATTTTTGATCATATCTCATGGGATGATCGACTCGAACTGGATTTCTTCACTATGGAAGTTCTTCTCGAAGAAGAGCGCCGAGCTGAGTTGGCAGAGCAACAATGCCTAGCAGCTCTAGAGTTGCAAGATAATATCATTTCTCTTGTAGTCTCTGCGTCTCGTATCTTCCACCGTCGAGAGGCAAAAAAGGAGCAGGAAAACAAGTAGGAGAAGACGGAATAGTTCTAGTTCTTAGGAGTTAGGATTCATTTCTTTTGTAGTCATTCTTGTACTTAAAAAATTATTATTAATGAAAATCTTGTATTGCTTCTTACTTTGATCAAACAAAAATGACTGTTTATATTCTCTTAATGTTTGCATGTGTGAATGTTGATTTCATATTTGTCTGTTTAAAGTTCATATTTCACATGTGTAAAACTAACTATTCTCAATTTATTTCAACATTAACGAACAGATCAAGAACACAGGTTTATGACAGGATTCAGAAGATATTACACAATGTTTCCTGATGGTGTTGGTTACACTAGGTTTTTATAATTGATTTTTGCTTATCTTTTACTTGGTGAAAGTTTTAAAAAAGTTGAACTTCTGATGATCTTTCAAATCAATTTTAAATCTTTAACTGATTTAGCAAAAAGGAAAGATACTTTTAGGAGAGAAACATCTTTACCATGAGAATTGTCGGTGTTTTTGTCTAACAAAATGCCTCGCAAATATTATTTTCCAAATCCTGACACTGTGGAATAGTGCACATCCAACCTTATTCATGACCAAAGTATCTATTTTCATCCCTTAAATCGAAACACTCTATCACCTTTGATTTTTCTCAACAAGAATCAGTTGCAAAATCAAAGAAATTACCTAAGACTGATGTGTCTAAGAGACAATCAGGTCTAAAGGTCGTTTGGCATTCACCTAAATCTTTGAAGCAAAAAGGTGGAGCAAGGAAGAAAAGTGTTTACTTAGTAACAAAAATAAAGGAGAATGTAGGACGTAAAATTAGAGTTGGTGTTAAGCTTGTTGATGAATCATCAGACACTGAGAGTGACAGCTATGATCCAATTGTATTCAAGAAGCCTGCTAAACCAGTGGAGGTTATTGTTGCTAATGTAGAAGAAGACCAAAGTTTAATTGCAGCTGCTAAGCCTAAGAAAAGGAGACTGATGAAGGCAACATAAAAGGTTCAAAAGAAATTAGATGGTCTTATAGTGTTGGCTGATATTGCTCTGGAACAGGATTCTACAAATCCTGACAAATCATTGTCAAATCCTGACAGGTCTCTTGCAATTCCTGACAATACGGTGGCAAGTCCTGATCAGAAAATTACTAACTCTAACATAGCCAAGATAGTTGAAATTGCTAAGGAAGTTGGTCTGCAGAAGTCTATCAAGAGAAAAGCATAGACTTCCACAGTTTATCAAGGTAATAAGACCAAACTTCAATCACCACAGAAGGGGTACTGTACACAAGAATCATCTTCTCAACCTGAAGATGCACCTGTTAATGCCCCAACTAAAGAAGAACCGCCTGCTCAAAGTGTAGGTGCAAGCATAACATCACATCTGACTATTCCTGACATTGCTCAAGGAAGTCATATTTATGTGGCTGATGACATTCTGATGACAGTACAAGACAGGGAAGCTCTTCAAAAGCACATTGCTGGATTGGATGTTGTTATCAATGATCCTATCTTTGAGGGAAGCACACAATAACCTTCAGTCAAAGGATTGAAGAAGCTTTTACACCTCAAGTCACACAAGAACCAATAGTTCAAAGTACTGTTGCAGACTTAGTATCAAATCCCACTATGGGGTCAATTCCTGAAAGGCAACATATTCTTAACAAAAGGACAATTCATGATAAAGTAGTTCCTGATTCTACAAATCCAGATGTACTGCTCACTTCTCAAGATAAGATTGAAGCCATCTTGGTACAACCACTCAAGGCTATACTAATGGTTTATCCTCCTCAAGGTACAAATCCTTTACACTCTATTTTATCTGATGACATAGATATGATTAGACCTTTATAAAGGAATACCTCTAGTCATATGATCATAAACAACTCTTCTCAGCCACCTCGTATTTCTGTAGGACAAACTTATTTGAGCCTTTCATGTGACAATGAGAGAAAAGATTTAGTGAAAAATAGAATTACAGAGAGGCAGGATCCTTACCTGGAAAAAGGAGAGGTAGATCAGTGTCAAGATTTATTCAATCCTTGTGAGAAAGCTCTGACTATTAAAAGTCATGAGATGAGTGGTGTGAGAAGTGATGAGATCACTTTAAAAGAACCGAAAGATTTAGGTACTCATGGTTCTTTTCTTACAGGATCTACACAGGTAACTAAGCCTTGTAAGTCAAATCATTCCTGATTCTAATGTTGATTCTGATATTCCTGAGAAATATTCTGATGATCAAGATGAATCTGATGATGATAATCCTGATGATGCTGTTCTGAAAGCTGGTATTGAAGCATCTAAATTGTCTACTTTTGGTTCATCATCTGGTCATGCTCCTATTCTTCATCCTCATAGGGATTATGAATGGAATCATTCTTGGAGATTACCCAGTGAAAAGATCTCTATGGAATCTGATCAGACTTTAGCTAATCATGTTGTTCAATTAGTTTCAAGTTTTGATATGAAAGCATCTATCAAGTCCACTACAGTTTTAGTCAAAGGACTGCAATTTTTTATCTCTGCCCTCAAGCAAGATAATGTTGATCTTAGAGAAGACATTATCTTTCTGTGACTATTAAAGGTATAAACAAACACAGTGGTCTGATAAAGAGAAAGTTTAGCTTGGAAGCAAAATAAGAACATGTCTGAGAAGTTGACAGCTTTGGAAGATGGTCAGAATGCTACAAATTCCAAGTTGGATGTTATTTTCTCTCTTTTATAAAGTCTAGATGCCAAAAAGGGGGAGATAGTACCCAAGACAAAATGTGAACCTGAATTAGTTTTGAGGAGAAATACCAATCCTGATGATGATGGTGATAAACAAGAGAAGCAGACCTCTGATGCTGTGAAAGTTCAAACTGGAACTAGAATTAAAGTCAAAAGACACAGTCAACTCAAGTCTCTAAGGATAGATCACATGGATATAATATGGAAGTTGCTCTTATTACTCCAAGTTCAATTCCTGATGACAAGATTACAAGTTCTGATACTTTTCCTGACACTGAAAGAGTGATAGTAATTCCTGATTATGTGAAAACTGAAGAAGAAGAAGAAGAAGAAATACTATTTCGAATGGATTTAAAAATTCTCTCTGCTTATGTTGAAGATGTTTATGTTGAAAATTTCAAGGAAGAAGAAATGGTTTTTGATAGAGAAGAAAGGGCACAGGAAGGAAAACTCAAACTTGATGTTGACAAAGCAGATCAAGTATACAAAAATATGCTAAAAAGATCTAAGAAGAATAGATGGAGGAGTACAGATATGAAGATGTTACATAAAAGAGAATAAAGGAGAGCTCAAGTATTTCCAAAGATCAAGAACAAATACAAGTGGAGAAAAATTTCTAATCTCATTTGTAATGATAAATTGAGCTTTACTCCTGGAGGAATAAGGATTGATGGTTTACTTGGTTCTAATACCATGGGAGATAAGCAGTCTTGTTTAGTATAAGCCAAGAATCTCAAGTTGATTGAACCATTCACAAGAGCTGGAATAGGACATCATGAAGTTAAACTTGTCAATTTGAAGTTGTTGAACTTCACACTTGTAGATATTCCTGGTCAGAAAGTGACTGCTGATCATCTGGATAGACTTGAAGCTGTGAAGATTATTCTTGACAAACATGATGGTTCTGAACCTAAACTATAGATCTTACTCTTATTGAAAAATGATCAAATTCAAGTTCTTTCACTTGATGAACTGATGATCATGTCTACAAAGGAATTGAAGTACATTCACTATTTACTAAGAGTTAAAGATGAAACTTCAAAGTCATGGTCAAACATGATTCTTTCCAATATCAGAAGAAGGATACTGGATGATGGTCAATTTTTATTTTGGATCATATGTTCCTAAATACATACATTTAAAAGGGCAATAATTCAATATGAAGAAAGGAGAAATTGTCATTGAAAATGTTCTTACTCACAGGCATATAACCATGAATCCTGATGGAAGAAAAACTTGCTATATGTCACTAGAAGACATGATGACAGAAAAAGCTCAAATTAGAAATCTGAGAGCTGCTATCTATCAATTTTCTGATAAAATAGAGTATGAGAATAATTTGAAGATCAGGTTAGAAGATATTATGTTGAAAAAGATTGTTGACAGAGTTAAAGCTTTTTTTCATAGATGTTGTAGAATTTATCAAGAAATATGAAGATCAAAGTTTGAAACCAAGTAAGCTTTAAACTAATTATTTTTTCTATCTGGTTTTTGGCACTAGATAACTCTATTAGAATTTATGCTTATTCTGTAAAGCATAAATTGGGGAGATTGTTGAGAATTGGATAACTCGAGAATCATGATCTATCCAACAAGCAGGATATGATCAACTATTGTGATATGATTATTCATTGGAAGCTTCATTATCATCCGTTGACAATATTTAGTCATCCGTTGATATATACAAATAATTATCCGTTGAAGCTACATCATGTATCTGTTGATCAGGTTATCCGTTGAGAATGACTTGGATGATAAGTCAGGACTGCGAGATAAATCAGAAGGTGCTGATTTATAGGATCGTAGTTGATTTAGATATGTATGGAAAGTGTTAGAATTATACTGTAACATATCTTGTAATTGATAGAGGACTGATTGTAGCTGTGTAGTATATAAACACGGAATAGGTTATTACTTTGTAAGAGCTGAACTCGAGTATTCGCATAACCTAGAAGCTCTTAAGAATATTGTTCTTGAGAGAGTTTTGTAATAGTTTATTAAAGATCAATAGAAACTATTATTTAATTCATTTGTTCTTACTTTACTTTCATAATACATCAATTTGTTTAGTAATTATATTCAACCCCCATTAAATAATTACTTTATTGGGCAACAGTAGTATACTGTGGCAGTCCGATACGTGGACCTATTATTTGGCTCGAGTGCAGCCGAGGGTTAAGATGTTAATCATTCTTTTATGCTAGCAAGTGTGTGCTAGGCGTTCTTACGACGAGCCATGATCGGTGAGCATAAGATTCGCAGGAGAACGTTATAATGTGGTAGGTGATCGCATCATTGATGTACCGGGGATGAAAAATGACGAGTTATTCTTGAATCAAGTGGCATTATGCCAGATAAGAGATTTTTTATTAAATTGTGATGTACTGTTGATTATTCACTATTAAATTTAAATTTTATATTGCTCTTGGCACCCATGGTCATCATTTTATATTTTGATAGTCATTTATACTTTTTGAGCACTCGGTTGCTCACTCTTTCTATTCTTATATTCTCTAAAATAGTGATAAACGAGGTTGACGACCTATCTGATCAGGCAAGGCAGAGAAAAGGGAAGGAGCACGCTCGTCGTGGCAGCGTTTAGCCATTTAGCTAAATATTATTATGATATATAATAACATATTAATACTATTCCTAAACTAGTATCTTAAATCCCAGACTTGTAGCAGGTTATTTATCATGTATGTAATAAGCAGGTATATACCAGAGACTCGGTCCTGAGATCTGTAGAGTGACGTCCACAATGAATGATGTATTTGATTATGGTATGTAATAATATAGGTGTCTGAAGTTTGATGCTGTGGTGACCTGAATCCATGAAAAGGTGGGTTTGGGGGTGTCACAAAGTTAGTATCAGAGTCGTAGTTATATTTACTAGGAACGTGAACCCTAGAAATATGACCTTATGTGAGAGAGTATAGTTAAGTATAAATTATAGCTAATCGAGTATTTAATACTTGAAGATAAGATAGGGATCAAAAAAATAATGACCCCTTTGACTTAGAAGCTTTTATCTAAGATTACTATATTGAGAGGTCACCTTATGATGTTACTTTTGTTATAGCTCAGATGTCAGAATAAAGAGCCGCTCGAGATAGGTCACCTACTCCTTTTCCAGAAGAGAGTGTTGGTTTCAGTTCAGATTCAGACCCTTCTAAGACCTACATAGTTATATCTAGCGATAGTGAGGACTTGTCTATTCAGGAGATCCCAGCACCGCTGAGAGCACCACTAGTTATTATTGATCTGACTAATTCCCCACCCCGTGATGAGGCTTTTTATTCTTCTATTGCTGTTGAGGATCCAGTGATCCAGCCTGCTGATGTCACCCCTATATTCACTAGTCTATCTGACTTAACTCTAATTCCATCACCTATGATACAATATTCAGATGGATACTCGTCGTTGTGTCTCCTCGTGAGGAGGATCATTTGGCCGCTGACTTAGAGACTCATTTCCATCCTAAGCTACCATAGATTTCACCTTTGAGTGTAGGTACTCCAGTTGTTCCTACCGCTGACATGTACCACTTTGAGACCATGGTCACCCAGTGGCTACGGTTCTAGCCTTTATATATCATGAGCTCAGACAGATGTATGATGAGGTATATGCTAGGTATCAGGAGGTGTTTGCTACCCGAGATGCTTTGATGAGACTGATTGCTGAGAGACGTTTTGTACCTTCACCAGAGGTAGGTCCTGTTAGAAGGAGTTTTGTTAGGGAGATCATGCATCAGACCGCTACCACTATTATTACGGGTCTGCAGACCGAGATTGCTGAGATACCATCTACGAGTTCAGGAGCTGTGGATAGAGCTGATGTTGCCAGAGTGATTGATCAGACCAGAGAGGAGTTTTTGCAGAGGGTGGATGAGTTTTTCGGTCTGCAGCGTTATGACCTAGTAGATGTGACTTTTTTAGGAATGGCATATATAATCACTTTTGCATTCCTACCCTTTTTGCTGACCCAGTACATGTATATATGTACGGATGGGATTGCACCATTTTTGCCTGGCTGCAGTTATGAGTTTCTTGACAGAAATATATTGACTTGTTATTTCTAGATTGTAGTAGAGACTTTCCATGTATTTTATTTCACACGATCATGGGTCATTCAGATGTATTGATGATATTCCTTATTTATGGGTCATGGGTCAAACCTGATATTATTCATTGATGTACTAGATTGATGATGATTCTGAGATATATATATATATATATGACGATGTTGGACTCACCCTGAAATATTATTGTTTAGATATTCGCATGATATCATTACCGTTGCACTTTATTCGAGCATATCTTGATGAACTTGTCAAACTAAAAGGTTTCTTTAATTTAAACCACACTCACGTTTTCATGCACATAAAATGTTTTCGGAAACAAACTATTTAACCTAAATCATTTTATAAACTCTATCAGAAATAACCCAAATTTTGTTTTTACAAAAGATTTTCTTAAATAAGTGTTTTCACTCTGATTACTTGATATTTTAAAATAATTTATCCCTGTTACGCGACCAAACAAATGTTTCATTATATTTACTCTACAATTGGAATAATTTATTCCTTCTTTACAAACAAGCAATATTTTAGTGCTCTTTCACTGTGAAATCTGTTTAGTAAACTCAAACCGAGTGTGTTTTCGAAACAACAATAATTTTAACGTTAAACCTTTTCAATCCCTATTTTTTTATATAAAAAAAAGAAAAAGTATTATGACACAAGTTTTATCAATTCATTTTTTTGAAAAGACCCTGGATATAGCAAGTTCAATAAGATCCATTGGGACTAATTTGTTTACATATTGCAACAATATTGGATTTGCATAACTATTGTTAAACCTTATTGGTTTAATTTAATCAAACTCAATGTTTCCTTTTTATCAGTGAAAAGATTCCCCCTAGAAAAAAAGAGGAAGACCCTCAAAGAACTCAAGACCAACCCCTGAGGTGGAAGAGAGTGAAACACTCAACCTCAACAAGAAAAACAACAAGAACGGAACCAAGATCAAGAACAGAATCAGAATCCACCCTCAAATAATAATGACCCTACTGCTATTTTACTTGCATTTCTACAACAACATACTCAGAATCCACCCCCATGATCTGAGGAGGCCACGAGTAGAATAGATTCAGTCTACTGTATCTTTCAAATCCTTCAAGGCTCTGAATCCTCCTGAAATCAAAGGTACAACTGACCCCATAGAAGCTAGAATTTGGCTTAGAGAAATTGAGAAGACCTTTAAAATTCTAGGAGAGGAATAAAACAAGAAAACTATCTTTGATGCCTTTATGTTAAAAGGCGAAGCAAATCATTGGTGGGAAGCAAAGAGAGCCATTGAGGGAACCCCGGTAATTCTGTGGGAGAGATTCACTGCTTTCTTCCTTGAAAAGTATTTTCCCAAGAATCTGGAACAACAAATGGAATTGAAGTTTTTAGAATTGAAACAGGAGAACATGATTGTTGTGGAATATGTGAACAAGTTCTCGAAACTCTCCAGATTTGTACCTTATCATGCTGACACCAAATAAAAGAGATATAGATAATTCCAACTAGGACTACAATCACGGATTCAAAATCGAGTAGCAGTACTTGAGATTTCTAGCTATACGGAGCTCATGTATAAAGCTTAAATTATAGAAAGCGGGAATGATTTGTATCCTAAGGAAAAAGGTGGTATCAAGAGAAAGTTTTCGAGCAATAGTGGGAATTCTTGAAGGAAGTTTGATGGAAGCAAGAGAAAGAAACTATTTATGAAAAGAGTGGATCGAAGGATTGACAATCGGAGGTTTGAGCGCAAGGCTAACCGAAATAATGAGACTAGATTCTGAACCCCTCAAATAGAAAATCTACTTCAAGGAAGACCTCATTTGCCATATTGTAAGACTTGTGGATGGACACATGGTGGACAGTTTCTCTAGAAGAATGTTACATGCTATATATGTGGAAAGAAGATATATGATGTGAATAATTATAAGGAGAAGGCCATCACTTATCACAGTTGCGGAAGAAAAGGTCACTACACTCATGAATGCCGCCAAGCCCCAAAGGAAAGTGCGGTACCAAGACATATGGCACCACCAGCTCGAGGCAATAATAACTCAGGAAACACCAACAATACCAATAAAAATCTACTGCACGTACTTTCAACATGACTCTCAAGGATGCTATCACTGATAATGATGTGATCGCAGGTACGCTTCCAATGAATTCATTGAATGCTTGTTTTCTAATTGATTCTGGCGCTACTAGATCTTTTATATTTGACAACTTTGTGAATAAGTTAGGATTAAAATTATTGTTGTTAGATGAGGATATGATGGCAGAAATTGTGAACCAAGAAATTATATTCGTTAGTCAAGTATGCCCTAAGTGTATGATATAGATTCAGGGAAAACACTTCGTTAAGACCTTATTCCTTTTAAGTTAGGAGAATTTGATATGATACTAGGGATGGATTGGTTAACTCGATATGGAGCTCAGATTAATTGTAGATTAAAAAGGGTTAGTCTAAAAGGGCCTAATAGTAACAGAGTAATTCTTCGCGGTCAGAAACAAACTCGTAAGTTTTTTACCATGTTGCAAGCTAAAAGAATGTTATGACAAGGATGTCAGGCATATATCGATCATGTCATAGATACAGAAAAGTCTTCCCCTAAGTTGGAAGAAATTTCAGTTGTGAATGAATTCGAGGATGTATTTCCTAAAGACCTACCCGGATTACCCTTGATAGAGAAATCGAATTTACAATCGATCTCGCTCTAGGAACGGCATGAATTTCTGGCCCCTGTAGAAATGAAAGAATTGGCTACTCAACTTCAAGAGTTATTGGACAAAGGAGTGATTCGAACCAGCGTGTCTCCGTGGGGAGCACCACTCTTATTTGTGAAGAAGAAAGATGGATGTTATGTATTGATTCTCCGGAATTGAACAAGTTAACCATCAAGAATAAGAACCCTTTCCCAAGGATCAATAATTTGTTCGACCAACTGAAAGGAGCCGCTTGTTTTTCAAAGATTGATTTAAGATCTGGCTATCACCAGTTGAAGATTAAACCGGAAGATGTGCCAAAGACAGCATTTAGGACAAGGTATGAACATTATAAGTTTCTACTCTTTCATGGACTTGATGAATCAAGTATTTACGAAATATCTAGATAAGTGTGTTATAGTATTTACTGAAAACATCCTGATTTACTCAAAATCTCGCGAAGAACACGCAGAACACTTGAGATTGGCATTAGAGATTCTGAGGAAAGAAAAGTTTTACACCAAGTTCTCTAAATGTGAATTTTGGTTAGATAAAGTGCAATTTTTAAGACATATTGTCAGTAATGAAGGAATTTCAGTTGACCATGCCAAGGTTGAAGCTGTGGCAAATTGGGAGTGACCAAAGACACCAACCGAGGTTAGAAGTTTTCTTGGGTTAGCCGGTTATTATCGAAGATTTGTACAAGACTTCTCGAAGATAGCAACACCATTAACTCGACACACATGAAGAATGAGAAATTTGAATGGACCCCAAAATGAGAGGAAAGTTTCCAAGAGTTAAAAAAAGATTTATTTTTGCCCCAGTGCTAATTTTACCCCGTCGACTCAGGGAATTTCGTGATTTATAGTGACGCTTCTCTCAAAGGACTAGGATGTGTGTTAATGCAAAATGGGAAAGTCATTACTTATGCCCCAAGACAATTGAAGGAATATGAGACTAGATACCCTACTCATGATTTGGAGTTAGCAGCGATATTTTTTGCGCTCAAGATCTAAAGACGCTACTTAAATGGAGAGAAATTGAACATTAGGCAGAGAAGATGGTTGAAGTTGATCAAGGATTATGATTGTACCATAAATTATCATCCTGTAAAGGCAAATATGGTTGTAGATGCTTTAAGTCAAAAAGAGAGATTAAGAATGTTAGTGACATCAAGGAAATTGATTCAAGAGATTGAGAAAATGGAGATGGAGATAAAGATTCTGATTCAAGCAAATGAAAAGATTTATGAGATCCCAGTACAACTGAGGATAATATAAAAGAATCGATGTTGTCAAGAAGTGATAATGGAAAATAATAGAGTTGAGCTGACAGGAGAAGAAATTTTAAGTGTAAGGGATAACCAAGGAATTAGGAGATTTGCCTCAAGAATTTGGATTCCCAATGTGCCAGAATTAAAAATGAGATCATGAACGAAGCCCATAATTCTAAATACTCTATTCACCCTAGAAGCATGAAGATGTATCAAGATATAAAGAAAAATTATTGGTGGCCAAACATGAAGAGAGAAATTATAGAGTAGGTGAGTAAGTGTTTAATGTGTCAGAAAATAAAAGCCGAACATCAAAGACCATGTGGTTTGCTACAACCCTTAGAGATCCCCGAATAAAAATGGGAATATGTCACTTTGGATTTCATTATCGGATTACCAAGATCTAAGACCAACCATGATGCCATTTGGGTTATAGTTGATTGATTGACCAAATATGCACATTTTCTCCCAATTAATGAAAGGTACACTATAGAGAAATTAATCAATTTATATTTGAAGGACGTCGTGGTTTGTGTCAGATAGAGACGCAAGATTCACATCAAGATTTTGGAAAAGTTTTCAGGAATGCTAAGTCACGAGAATAAAAATGAGTACGGCTTACCATTCCTAGACAGATGGACAAAATGAGAGGACTCTACAGACGACTGAGGATATGTTAAGAGCTTGTGTTATGGTTTTCAAAAGGAATTGGGATGACCATTTAGCGTTAGTGGAATTTGCTTACAACAACAGTTTTCATTCAAGTATAGGAATGGCTCCGTAAAAAGCTTTTTATAGTAGACAATGCAGGTCACCAATATGTTGGGAAGAAGTAGGTGAAAGAAAGATATTTGGACTGGAATTGATTCAACAGACAACATAATCCATTGAGATTATCAAGAAAAGATTAATAGCCGCCCAGGATCGATAAAGGAAATATGCTGATTTGGGACGGAAACATAAAGAGTTTGAGGTTGGAGATAAAGTTTTGCTAAAAGTATCACCTTGGAAAAGAGTTAAGAGATTTGGAAAGAAAGGAAAGCTAAGTCCTAAATATATTGGTTCGTTCGAGATTTTGAAGAAAGTAGGCACCGTATCTTATCAATTGGCATTACCACCAGATCTTCAGTATATCCATGATGTTTTTCAAATATCTATTCTAAAGGCTTACCATCCTGATAATCGTCATGTACTTGTCTACGAGCCAATAAAAGTTCAACCAAATTTGACTTACGAAGAACAGCCTGTCCAAATCGTAGACCGCAACTGAGAAATAAAGAGATCAAGTTGGTTAAGATAATTTGGAGAAATCACTTCATAGAAGAAGCTACTTGGGAATCAACGAAGAAATGCGAAAGAACTACCCCTCACTATTTTCTAACTGTGCTGATTCTGAGGACGGAATCCTTTAGAGAGGGGAGACTGTAACGCCCGCGAAAAATTTTAAGTAAGTAATTATCTTTATTGTAATTGTTGTGCATATGTTGTGTACTTGATGATTTCACAAACAAAAAACCTAAGTAGATTTTAATTAGTGAAATAATGTAGCACTCGACGGATAAGAATTATAGTCCCGACGGATAACTCATTATAGTCCCGACGGATGATGACTTATTATCCATCGAGTGAGTAGCTTATGTAATAATGAGTCTGTAGCACATTTCTGCATACAAATTTGTATAGATTCTGTAGTAGCATATAAGTCATGTTGACTTTAACTAGATATGCAGAATAGGTTGATTAATTGTAAATAGATGATGTCTTGTAATTCTGCATAAGTGAAATGAAGTCAAGTGCCTGATTGCTACCCGACGGATAATCTACAAAGCACCCGACGGATGATCAACAATCCAACGGATGATCATTAACTCGATGGATGATCATGAACCTAACGGATAAAGAATTCAAACATCAGTTGACAGTGACAACTGGTCACATTCGTCGAGATGTATGCAAACGGAATGAGGAAGCCTATTAACTGGGTAATAGAAAACAAAGTAGCAAAGCATAAAAACTGATAGTTTTTATAATGATTCTATCTTTTGACTTTGTAATCTTGGTAATATATAAACCAAAAAGTAGCAAATAGAAACTAAGATCTGAGATACGAAAATTGAGAAACATTTCTAAGCAGAATTATTAGCATTTCTCTGTATTCTCAATAGTTCAAATTTGTAAGCAGCTGTGAGCATTCTTGCACACAGAGTTCTCTCGATATAATATATATCTCTGGTGGAATTGTTTAAATCCACCAGAAAGTTTTTAAAGACTCTTGTTTTTAATTACTTATGTTTTGATTCACTTAAGTTTTTATTCCGCATTGTGCTAATCAAAACACTTATATTTGTATTCGAGTTTGAACATTTTTATTTCAAGAAAAAGGTTAAAGAATTCCATTCAACCCCCCTTCTGTAATTCTTACTATATTGTTAAGGGACTAACAATTGGTATCAGAGCAAGCTCTTAACTTATAAAGAGTTTAAAGATCAAAACAATTCAGCAAGATGAACAAGAAGGATGTTGGAGTCAAGATTCCTTTTCTAGATAAAGATAATTACCATCATTGGAAGGTAAAGATGCATCTTCATATGCTTTCTCAAGATGAGGCCTATGTGGACTGCATAGAAAGAGGCCCTCATGTTCCAATGAGAGCTGCAACAAGAAACGAGCCATCAGTCCCCAAGCCAAGGCATGAATGGATAAAAAGGCCATGAATATTCTGTTTAATGGAGTTGATGCAGACATGTTTGACAACATTATCAACTGCAAAACTGCCAAGGAAGTCTGGGATACTATACAGATAATCTGTGATGGCACTGAGCAAATTAGAGAAAATAAGATGCAGCTCTTAATTCAGCAATATGAGCATTTTCACAATGAGGAAAGTGAGTCTCTCACTGACATTTTTAGTAGGTTTCAAAAACTACTAAATGCTCTTAAGTTGCATGGAAGAGTCTATCAGACTAAAGACTCTAATCTGAAATTCCTTAGATCTCTTCCAAAGGAATGGAAACCAATGACAGACTCATTAAGAAACTCACAAGATTATAAGGAGTTTACTTTGGAGAGACTGTGTGGCATCCTGAAAACCTATGAGCTTGAAATAGAGCAGGATGAAAGGATGGAGAGAGGAAAGAAGAAAGGAGGATCCATTGCACTAGTTGATGAGTTGGAAAAGGAGAAGGAAGTGAATATGGAAGCTGTTAAATCAACTTCAAAGGTCTGTGAGAACAAGGGCAAGGGGCTTGCAGTAGAAAGTGAAGATTCATTGAGCCAAGACGACATGGAGGACATTGATGAGCACCTAGCATTTTTTTCCAGGAGATTTGCCAAGCTCAAGTTCAAGAAGAACTTTGGAGCAGCCAAGCCAAATAGAAATATGGTGGATAAGTCAAAATTCAAATGTTTCAAATGTGGCTTGGCAGGGCATTTTGCCAATGAGTGTAGAGGGTCAGATTCCAGCAAGAAAAAGTTTGAGTCTGTGGATTATAAGCAAAAATAATTTGATCTACTCAAACAAAAGGAAAGGGCTTTTATTACACAAGAAAATGACTGGGCAGCAGATGGTCTAGATGAAGATGAAGATGTCAGCTATGTCAATCTAGCCCTAATGGCCAAGTCTGATAAAACAGAGACAAGTTCCTCAAATAATCAGGTAAATACCATAAACCTTGCACATTTATCTAAAGCTGAGTGTAATGATGCCATAAATGACATGTCTACAGAGTTATATCACTTGCGTGTTACACTTAAGTCTCTTACTAAAGAAAATGCTAAAATCAAAGAAAACAATTTGTTTTTAAGTGAGAGGAATAATGTGCTTGAGTCTCAGTTTATTGATTTTAAGAAATTAAGAATTGAGTGTAAGATTGCTAAGGAGGAATTAACTGAGTCCTTGAAAAAGGAAGAAATTTTAAAGAAGCAGCTCGAGCGTGAACAAGAGGTGATTAAAGCTTGGAAAATATCCAGGGATGTCTATGCTCAAATCACCAAAGTTCAAGGAATCGAGTCTTTATATGATGAAGCCTGGAAAAAGAACAAAGAGAAACTAGAACCTAATTTGGTAGATGGACTGCTAACAGATGTAGACTCGATGGATAATGAGGACTATCCGTCGAATAACAAAAAGTGTTATCCGTCGAATGATGAAAATCCTCATCCGTCGGCTGTGAGCAAGCCCATTAGCAAAGCCAAACTAGTTAAGCTGAATGAGAAGTATGGGTCTGTTTCCAAGAACTTTGTTTCAGGAGAGTCAAGTCAAGTTAAGAAAGGGAAAAAGGCTAATGTTGGTCACATGACTGTCAAACAGTTAAGTGACAGACTTGAGAAAATTGAGGTAAAAACAGAGACTAAAAGGAAAAACAATAGGAATGCTAAATTAGGGATTAACAAACACAATAACTACACACCTGATAAATATGCTCCTAGAAAAATTTATGTCAAGTGTGGTAGTGTAAATCATTTATCTGTTAATTGCAAATCTGCCATGCCTACTCCCATGTCTGTTCAGTCTCAATTTCCTAACATGAATGTCATGCCTCCCATGCCTGTTAATGCTATGTCTACACAGAGCATGAATGCTCAGTTTGCTAATATGTCATTTGCACCTAATCCTTATTATGCTGCATACAGTATGCCACAAATGCCATTTAGCATGCCTTACTGGAATAACATGTTTACACCAAGCATGCCATTTCATGTTAGTCATAATATGCATGATAGTTTTGTTGCAATGAATGGTTTCAAAGGTCCAACTCAAATGACTAAGGATGAATCTGAAATTCCTGAGTCAAATGAGATAAGACCTAAGAAACAGAAAAAGAAAGCTAACAAGGCAGGACCCAAGGAAACTTGGGTACCAAAATCAACTTGATTTGATTTTGATGTGCGCAGGGAAACAGAAAGAATCTTTGGTACTTGGATAGTGGATGTTCAAGACACATGACTGGTGATTCTACCCTGCTCATAGAGTTTAACGAGAGAGCTGGCCCAAGTATTACTTTTGGAGATGACAGCAAGGGTTATACTGTGGGATATGGCTTGATTTCAAAGGACAATGTCATCATTGAGGAGGTTGTATTAGTGGATGGTCTCAAACACAATCTGTTGAGTATCAGCCAGCTTTGTGACAAAGGCAATTCGGTAACCTTCAACTCAGAAGCCTGTGTTGTGACTAATAAAAGAAGCAACAAAGTGGTTCTCACTGGTGTGAGAAGAGGAAATGTGTATCTAGCTGATTTCAACTCATCTAATGCAGAATCTGTAACTTGTCTTCTCAGTAAAGCAAGTCAAGATGAAAGTTGGCTATGAAACAAGAAGCTATCCCATTTAAACTTCAAGACCATGAATGAGCTGGTAAAGAAAGAACTGGTAAGAGGCATTCCTCTAGTGGAGTTTTCAAAGGATGGACTATGTGATGCCTGCCAAAAAGGGAGGCAGATTAAAGCATCATTCAGGAAGAAACTTGATTTAACAATTGAAGAGCCTTTGCAACTGCTTCACATGGATTTGTTTGGACCAGTCAATGTATTGTCCATCTCAAGAAAAAGATTCTGCCTAGTAATTGTAGATGATTTCTCAAAGTTCTCTTGGACATATTTCCTAAAGTCTAAAGATGAGGCTAGTGAAATCATCATCAATCACATAAGGCAAGTCAACAATCATCCTGATTTCAAAGTTAGAAGAATCAGGAGTGACAATGGAACTGAGTTCAAGAATTCTGTCATGAGAGCATTTTGTGAGGAAAATGGGATTCTGCATGAGTTTTCAGCAGCAAGGACTCCACAACAGAATGGAGTAGTGGAAAGGAAGAACAGATCACTTATTGAAGCTGCAAGGACAATGCTTGAAGAATCTAAACTACTAAAATATTTCTGGGCTGAAGCTGTAAATACTGCATGCTACACTCAGAACATTTCTTTGGTTAATCAAGCAAGATGTATGACTCCCTATCAATTTTTCAAGAACAAGGAACCAATTCTAAACTTTCTTCATGTCTTTGGTTGTAAATGTTATATTCTGAGAAATCAAACTAATCAAAATGGGAAGTTTGATGCTAAAGCAGATGAAGGAATTTTTGTTGGATATGTTGTTGGTAAAGCATATAGAGTCTACAATCTATGAACCAACATTGTTGTGGAATCAATACATGTTGTGTTTGATGATAAAAAGATTGAAGGACTGAAAGATGGAGATTACCATGAGAGCCTCAAATTCGACAATGTGGAGATGGTTAGTGATGACAGTGATGATGAAAGTGATCAAGAAACAGTGTCTAAGGATAATGCAGATAAATCTACTACCAATGAAGCACAAAACTCAATATCTGTCGAGTTGCATAATGCTTCATCCGTTAGGAGGCAATCTGCGTTATCCGTCAGGAGACAACCTGCCTCATCCGTCGGTACTCAAAATTCACCATCCGTCGGGATATCAAAAGGAGCAGGAAGTCAAGATAGATCACCTATAGAAAGTTCCCCTTTCTCAAATCAAAGATCCACAAACTCAGGGGGAGTTTCTGACAAACAAAACTCAATCACACATCAAGACAACAATGAGGTTTCTTCATCTAGAGCTAATCTACCTCAACAAAGGAAATGGACAAAAGATCACCCCTTTGAGCTTATCATTGGTGATGTTTCTTCTACAGTTCAAACAAGAAGAACAACTCAGGAAGAATGTCTATACAGCAGCTTTCTTTCCAAGGAAGAACCAAAGAAGGTAGAAGAAGCTTTGTTGGATCCTGATTGGATTTTAGCTATGCAGGAGGAGCTAAACCAATTTGAAAGGAACAATGTATGGAAGCTGGTACCCAAACCTAAAGGAAAGAATCCAATAGACACCAAGTGGGTATTCAGAAACAAGATGGATGAAAATGGCATAGTAGTCAGGAACAAAGCTAGATTGTTGCTAAGGGCTATTGTCAGCAAGAAGGAATAGATTTTGATGAAACATTGGCTCCTGTTGCAAAACTTGAAGCCATCAGAATCTTCTTAGCCTATGCATCCCATGCCAATTTTAAGGTCTATCAAATGGATGTCAAAAGTGCCTTTCTGAATGGAGATTTAGAGGAAGAAGTATATGTCAATCAACCTCCTAGTTTTGAAGATCCAAATTTTCCAGAATATGTCTATTATCTTCTGAAAACACTTTATGGACTGAAGCAAGCACCTAGAGCCTGGTATGACACTTTATCAAAGTTCCTTTTGGAAAATCACTTCACTAGAGGTATTGTAGATAAAACTTTATTTTTCAGGAAATGTTAATGGCTCTAGTATACTTGTTCAAATTTATGTAGATGATATTATTTTTGGCTCTACAGATGAGAAACTTTACAAAAGTTTGCCAAATTGATGCAAAGTAAGTATGAAATGAGTATGATGGGAGAACTAACTTACTTTCTTGGTTTACAAGTTAAGCAAGTTAGTGATGGAATATTCATTAGTCAAACTAAATATATTTTTGATCTTTTAAAGAAGTTTGATCTAATGGATTGCACATCTGCAAAAACTCCCATGGCCACTGCAACTAAGCTTGAATTAAACACTACTGAAAAGTCTGTGGATATTTCAAGTTATAGAGGCATGGCTGGCTCACTTCTGTACTTAACAGCTAGTAGGCCAGATATAATGTTTGCTGCATGTTTATGTGCTAGATTTCAGGCTGATCCTAGAGAATCTCACTTGATAGCTATTAAGAGAATTTTCAGATATCTCAAAGGAACACCAAACCTTGGCATTTGGTACCCTAGAGATTCTGGTTTTGATCTAACTGGTTATTCAGATGCAGATTATGCAGGTTGTAGAATTGATAGAAAAAGTACAACAGGAACCTGTCAATTTCTAGGAAACAAGCTTGTGTCCTGGTTCAGTAAAAAGCAAAATTCAGTTTCTACTTCTACAGCTGAAGCTGAATATATTGCTGCTGGAAGTTGTTGTGCACAGATTTTATGAATAAAAAATCAATTGATGGACTATTGTTTGCAAGCTGAGAGGATTCCAATTTTCTGTGATAACACAAGTGCAATTGCCATCACTGAAAATCCAGTGCAGCATTCAAGGACAAAGCACATAGATACAAAGTACCATTTCATAAGGGAACATGTAATGAATGGTACTGTGGAACTACATTTTGTTCCAAGTGAGAAGCAACTTGCAGATATCTTTACCAAGCCACAGGATGAATCCACTTTTTCAAGGTTGGTAAGTGAGTTAGGTATGCTTAATTACTCTTAAATGTATCTGAGTTATTTTGCAAGTTCATATGCAGCCAGAAATTTAATTGATTTTTCAGTCTTGGATGAAATTTTTGCTAAGTCAAAATTTACATCTCGACGGATGACCCTTATCCATCGAGTTTGGTCATCCATCGATATACTATTTGATAATAAAAATCAATTTCTTTTCTGGAATATTTTATATCTCGACGGATAACCGTTTATCCTCATCCGTCGAATTATCTTAATCTCAGCCGTTAATTCCCTGTACATTATCCATCGAGTATACTTACAGTTTGTAAGCATTACACGACGGATAATGGGTGGAATTTTTACAGTTTATTTTTAAAACGACTATTTTGGGCAATTTCTATTGGTTACTTTATTTTACTTTATTATTTTTATCAGTTATTTTTGAGATAGTATAAAATCTTATTTCATTGCAATTGTTTTTTTTATCATTCTCAAATTTAACTGCTCTTATTTCATTCTCTCTCAAGCACTTACCCTCCTTATCTTCAAGCTTTCATTCAATAACAATGGCACATGTAGTAAAGATTATGTCTCAAACTGGGTTCATTTATGAGAAGAACAATTTCACTGCATTAGTCAATAAGAGTATTCAGCAATCAGAGGACTACCACAAGATGATGGACTTTGTGAAGAATTGCAAGCTCAATTACGCCATGCTGGAATCACCCACAATCTTCTGTGAAGTTATTGAAGAGATGTGGACCACTGCTATCTATAACTCTACTGACAAGACCATCACTCTAACCATCAAAGGTAAAGAATTATGTATCAATAGTGATGTGATAAAAGCATGTTTCAAAATTCCTGATAACAATGTGACTTCACCACACAATGACACTGATATTATCAATATGCTTAATTCCATGCATTATGCACTTCCTACTTCTAAACTGAGTGATATTAGGAGAGTGGGTCTTAGGAAGGAGTGGAGTTTCATGTGTGATGTAGTTACTAAGGTTTTCTCTGGAAAAATCAGTAATTTTGATTCAGTGAATATTTCCATGCTATACATGCTAGTTACAGATGAATTTTACAATTTCAGTGACCTTGTCCTGTTTGAGTTAGGTTTTAAATTGGGAGAGTTAGCTAAAAGAGGTAAAAATGTGTATTATGCTAGATTTTTCATGTTATTGGCTAACCACCTCTGTGAAGAGATTGTACTTGAGAACCTTAACAACAAATTGGATTGTTGGGTTCAAGAGAGAAGACTCATTGCAGATTTGAACAGGGCCAATCATCACAAGAATGTGCCAATATTCTACTTTCCTGTAATGCAGGCACCTCAGGTAAGTGAGATAAGTTCATCCATCTCTACAACTATTCCAACCTCCATAATTTCTTTGAATTCAGGAGTAGCTATGGCAACTGTACCAATGACCAAACAGTTTCCTACCAAAGCTGACAAACCTACTATAATCTCCAAATCTAAATCAAAGAAAACCCCCTCTGGTATCTCTCAAAAGATGCTAATTGAAAAATCCGCAAAAGCAAAAGAGGAGAGTATGAAGGAGGGAAAGTCAGGTGAGGGAAGGGGTGAACATCAAAGAAACCCCAAGAATAAGGTTGGAGAGTTGAGTGAATCCCAGCCTAGCCACACTGCAGTTTCCCAATAAACTGCAGTGCTTAAAAGGATAAAAGCTTACTTCTAGTTGCATCCTCCCAAAAGGATGTAGTTATTGAACAAGAGGGTTAGGGACACAAGCTCACCCCAAACTTATACAAGAAAGAAGAAATCTAAAATCTCTGGGGATGCACAGGGTACACACACTGTGCAAACTGGTGCTAAAGACACAGTCACTGCACCTTTTCAAGTTCAGTTTGATGTGGCTCCAATAGATGTGGAGTCACAGCCAAAATCTCTAGTTATAGAAGCACCTCATATACCATACTCACCAACAAACTCCCTGGATGTGGATATGATAAACACATCAATTCCTGATTCCCCTTCTTTAAATTTTTTGGGGAAGCTAAAATCTAGTGCAAGTGAGCATCATCTTTTAGATGATTTGTTGGCTCACTTACCAATTCTTTCAGAAACTATTGTGACATCTGTGCCCAAAATATCTTCAATCAGCATAGAGTCAACAATAGTTTCTCTTCCCAACTCATTCATTTCTACTCTCTCAACGGATATTGCTCATCCGTCGAGTAGTGATTGTATCCCGACGGATAAGCCTAACAGCAGTTATCCGTCGGATAGCATTACCACTCACTCGATGGATATCACTCATCCATCGAGTATCTCTGCACAGCTTCAAACTTCAATTATTTCAAGTGCAGAAGATTTAGTGATTG
Organism: Apium graveolens; assembly: GCF_009905375.1. Taxonomy (NCBI): domain Eukaryota; kingdom Viridiplantae; phylum Streptophyta; class Magnoliopsida; order Apiales; family Apiaceae; genus Apium; species Apium graveolens. Next base: position 184,386,896 of record NC_133650.1, on the reverse strand, counting down.
TACAGTCACTCTTAGGATTGAGAGAGGAGAGTGTCTTGAGTGAGAGGCTGGGTTGCTCCCAGGAAAAAGGAGAGGAAATGAGTGAAAATATGCAATCCATTTCTTCAGGATTGGCAAAAGGGAGTGAGAGGAGTCCCACCTTAGTAGGTAAAGGTGAGGGTGTGAGGGTGGGGAGCCAGGGTGAGACCCTGATGCAACAAAAGAGAGAACATGAGAGAAAAGCAGGTACAGAGGGTATAAGGGTGGACCCAGCCATTGCTAATGAGTCAATGATTGTGGATGATGCTGAAAAGGAAAGAAAATTTCAGCAACATTACAAAGCTGTAATTGATAACATTTCCTTGGATGCTGACACTTTTACTCATCCTGTGTCAGCCTATCAATTGTTGGCTGCTCAGGGCAATGAGGAGGCAGAAAAGACTTTGAATCTAGTCCATACTTCAGAATCTCTACAAAGGGATAAAGTTGTTGTCAATTTGATGCCTCCTAAGCTGGTGAGCCATCTGAGGAATATGGAGTAAATTCTAATGATGACGACTCTATTTCATTTGATGGAAGCATGAACTTAGGGGGAGGTGAAGGCCCAAGTTCTATTCCTGATCTACCTGAATGGGCATTGACAAAGGAGTCTACACCAGGACAATTCAATATATCCTTAGTCAAACAAATCATGTCTATCCAAAAGGCCATTCAGAACACCTCAAATGCTGGTACCAAGGCTATTCTTCAAGCTCGCCTAGATTCTCTACATCTCATGAAGCTACAGCAATTAAGACAGAATCTGAGTGTGGATGAACTCAAAAAGGATATAGCTGACTTGAAGACCTACAATTCTGAAAAGCTGGATTCAATCATGCCATATGGTACCATGCAGGATCTACTACTGAGACTGAGAAGAGAATCTGATACTGAAAAGAAGCTGGCCAAATTAGAGAACAGAGTTCAAGTTATTGAAGATTCTGTGGCCACCATTCTTCAAAATCAACAGTCTCAAACCAATCTTCTAATGCAACTGGCTAAAGCACAAGGCTTGACCCCTCAACTTGATGATAACAAAAAGGGGGAGAAAGGACCAAGTGAGGGGGAGAAGCTTCAGATACAAATCACTAAGGTGATTGTGCCTTCAATTACTGTCTCAAAGCCACCAGTTGCAGATGTTATAGATCTGATTCAAGCAGCAGCAGCCAACTTGAAAGCTGTTGAGAAAGAAAAGTTGAGTTTATTCAGCTGGGAGAAGATTGATGAGGAGATACAGAAGAAATTCCAACTTGTCAAGGAGCCAGTTAAGTCAGCCATCCATCACTCTCAAGTCAAGCAAATCAGTGTGAATGAGATGAGCATGAACTATCTGAAAAGAGGACAATCTTCCTGCATCAAGTCTCCAAAGGCTGAATTGATTCTTAAACCAAGGGCAAACTATTCAAAATCATCCTTGAAGAACCCCTTGGATACTGTGTATGAGACACCCAAGCCTGATGAGAAGAAGCTTCTGTCAAGATCAATTGCCTTCTATAAAGATCCAGCTGATTTAGCTTTAAAAAGAAGAATTGCTAAGATATTCAGAAATGGGAAGGAAATTTGTGTGGTAGCTGGACATCCACAATTTGCTCAAGCAAAGAGAGAAGAAAAAGCCAGATTGAAGCAGAAAAAGAAGCAAGCTGCTCTAGATGCAAAGAAGACTAAATAAAAGAAAGAGCAGATTGCTATCTTGGCCAAGCTACAGGCTGTGAATTCATCTCAACAAATTCCCTCTCAACCATCTGAAGCTACTGAATCAAGAAAGCAAGTTGAAGAACAGAAGAAATCTCCAAGAAAGAAAGAATTGGCTAAAAGAACAAAAAGGAAACTGGATATTGTTGACAAGGAATTGGAAGATCAATTTCCTAAGGAACCCACACCAGCTACAACTCAAACATCAAAGCCCTCTGTGGTATTTGAAGATATAAGGGTGGTGGATCCCTGCATGAATATTCATGGTGAACCTATTGTGCCCAAGGATGAGCCAATAGAATGGGATAACAGACCAATTCCTGACTTCAGTCTACCAATCCTTAGCAAGCCAAAAAGAACAAAGTCAAGGGCAGTCAAGAAAGTGAAGTTGTCACCTCTCAAATCCAAATCTGTAGTTAAAGCTCAACCCAAAGTCAACAAGGGAGACTACTTGTACTTGTGTGATATCAAAGAATTTTCTGATCTAAACCTCTATCTGGATGAACTGGATGAAGTGAGGGGAATTGATACATACAGAAACCTACCTGAAAGGTTAGTGTTCAAGTACAAAGGAAAAAGGGAGATTCAGTGGCCACTTCACAGGATTCTTCAAGAGAGCCAAGATGTACTGATTAAAGTTTATTCATCCTTCAAGAAGAAATCTGGATTCAATGTCACTGTAAGAAGACTAGTATTGAAGAAGATTGAAGATCTAAGGAGTGTTAGAGCTAAAGATGCACTCCCAAAGACTCTAATCATCCAATACACGGGGAGAATAGTGCATCTAAGGCCCTACTGGCTGGTGGAGTTCATGGATGATAAAGGTGTGAGAAGATTCTTCAGATTAGAAGACCAATTGAGCATCTCTAGCAATGAGACTCTCTTGGAAATGCAAGAAAAGCTAAATCTCTCAGAATCTGATGAACTGGAATTCCACGGGTAGCTCCAAAATCAGATTGATGAAAACAACAGAAAGCTTGGAAGAAGATCCAGACCTTCAAGGAACTAGATAAATCTGCTCAGGCTAGAGGAGCATCTTGAAAATGACTGTGAGCCAAACTTTGTACATTTTGATTATTTGAAGCACTTTCAGTATTATCTACTTTTCTTTAAAGCTGTATGTTTAGGATGTTTTATTATCATCAAGTATCTCTTAATTTATGGCTACAATTCCAGTAGACATAAATTGGGGGAGATTGTTGTGCATATGTTGTGTACTTGATGATTTCACAAATAAAACACCTAAGTAGATTTTACTTAGTGAAATAATGTAGCACTCGACGGATAAGAATTATAGTCCCGACGGATAACTCATTATAGTCCCGACGGATGATGACTTATTATCCATCGAGTGAGTAGCTTATGTAATAATGAGTCTGTAGCACATTTCTGCATACAAATTTGTATAGATTCTGTAGTAGCATATAAGTCATGTTGACTTTAACTAGATATGCAGAATAGGTTGATTAATTGTAAATTAATGATGTCTTGTAATTCTGCATAAGTGAAATGAAGTCAAGTGCCTGATTGCTACCCGACGGATAATCTACAAAGCACCCGACGGATGATCAACAATCCAACAGATGATCATTAACTCGACAGATGATCATGAACCTAACGGATAAAGAATTCAAACATCAGTTGACAGTGACAACTGGTCACATGCGTCGAGATGTATGCAAACGGAATGAGGATGCCTATTAACTGGGTAATAGAGAACAAAGTAGCAAAGCATAAAAACTGATAGTTTTTATAATGATTCTATCTTTTGACTTTGTAATCTTGGTAATATATAAACCAAGAAGTAGCAAATAGAAACTAAGATCTGAGATACAAAAAGTGAGAAACATTTGTAAGCAGAATTATTAGCATTTCTCTGTATTCTCAGTAGTTCAAATTTGTAAGCAGCTGTGAGCATTCTTGCACACAAAGTTCTCTCGATATAATATATATCTCTGGTGAAATTGTTTAAATCCATCAGAAAGTTTTTAAAGACTCTTGTTTTTAATTACTTATATTTTGATTCACTTAAGTTTTTATTCTGCATTGTGCTAATCAAAACACTTATATTTGTATTCGAATTTGAACATTTTTATTTCAAGAAAAAGGTTCAAGAATTCCATTCAACCCCCTTCTGTAATGTTTGCTATATTGTTAAGGGACTAACAGTAATTAGAAAGTAAGTGTGCGAATTAAATTATTTGTTATTAATTTATGGTCATCACAAGTGCACGCGTCGATTAGTTGATAACGCTTATATTTATCGAGAACTGCAGAAACGGTTATCTTTAAAGTAATGTTACATATTTATTTTATTATATATATATATATACTCTCTAATGTGCATATCTTCAAAATATAAAGTGAGGGTATTATTAATTAGACCACAACAATAATCGGATATTATTTATCTCTTACCTATTTGCGCTAATATTATTTTTTGTCGTTAAATATCTCGTGGAAATTTAAATAAATATGGGATATCTGAATTTTGGTTAATTAATAATTATTTGGTTATTTTCTCAAAGAGAGTTTCATTTTATTCTATACTTATATCGAGTGTATCATAGATTTCAGAATATCTTATAATTTTGTTACCCAATTATTTAATCCTAAGTTAAATTGACATTTTTTTACATAAGTGTTAGTTTTAAAAAATCCCAATATTGACAATAATAAATCTTAAGAAAATTATTTAAAATTCCTAAGATAGGTGCTTCGAAAATTATTATTTAATTATTTTTTATATTTAATTATTTTGATAAGAAAAACTCGAATCGTTTTTATTATTTATTTATTTTGAGTAAAAAAATTATATAAAATATCTGGTGAGTCTGTATAAGCTTAATTAACCCTTATTGAAATATTTGTGTGGTGTATTTTTAATTTACTCTAGTTTATTTTATTTTATTTTCATTTATTATATGGAAGGAGTAATAATTGAACTTTTGGAATTTGAATTAAGCTAGGATTATTCTAGAATTTGCTAGAGAACTACCATAGTTGAGGGTTAGAGTTAAAATTAACCAAGTTTACTTAGTTCTATATAACCCTAAAAACCCATTTCCAAGTTAATACCCATTCCAAATTACATTATAATTAGAGAGAAAAATTAGAGAGAGGGTTGATCAAGAAGAGGAAATTTGGATCAAGGTGATTTGGGCAAAGATTAACCTAGAGGATCAAGGTGATTTGGGTGAAGATTATTGAAGAATTTAGGAGGTGGATAAAAGGTTCATTTTTTTGGATTAATCAAGTAGGAAGAAAGTGATTATTCTAATTAAGGTATTCAACTATATTTTCCCTTACTACTAATTGTTTTGTGTTCATGTTTTATCCATGAGGAATTATGAATTTCTAAATTTGTGATTTAATCGCATCAAATTAATTATTTAGAATAAATGATAATTTGATTTTTTTATGATTATTAGCGTAATTTTATCGTTATCGAATAATAAATTATACTCATTGTTGGGTCGTTAGGGTCCAATTTAATTGAATTTGGGCCTTGCCCCAAATTGATTTAATTAGGGTTTTAATTGGAAAATTTGGGTATTTTCAATTGGTGGATGATTCGAGGAAATGAGTATGGGGTTTTGATTGTGAATGAGGTAAGGAGAAGAATTAGATGGATAGGGATTATGTGGTGATCGGAATTGATTTAACCCATCGCAACGACGATGGTGGTGGCGGCGGTTTTCGTCGAAAAAACAAGGAGGAGGGGTGAGAGTGTGTTCGGGTATGTGTGTTGGTGTTCGGGTGTGTGTGTGTGTATATGTTTGTGTGTGGGAATGGGTGTGTGTTGGAAGGGAAGAGCCACCACCGATAGTGGTGGTGGTGGTGTTATTGCGGGGGCGGGGGGAGGGGGCAGGGGTGGGGGCAGATTGGTCTTTTTATAATTAGTTGTTTATTTTAAAATAATAATTGTACTAATAAATGAATAAATGGGAGGATAAAATAGCAAAATAATAATAGAATTGTATTTGAGTCTATTTCAATTCTAAATAAAGTGAAATTGTGTTTGGAGTCTAAATCTATTTAATTTTGGAAGTATTTGAATAATTGTGTATGATTATATATAAATAGTATCACATAAAAACATAGGTTGGATTTTTATTAAAATAATTTATGGAATTAAATAAAATAAGGATGTGAGTAAGGAAGAAGGATTAAACTAGAAAGAAATAACATTTCTTTTACCCGAACCTTGAAATTTTAGTAAATGAGATTAACATAATTTTTAATAGAAAAGGGTTATTACATAAGAGAAATATTATATTATCTTGAATGTACGTAAAATGGGATTTTGGAGATATATTAATTTTTGGGTAGTCGATAGTTATAATTTAATAATGGTAATCTTTGTTATTGCTAAAAAATTTCGGCTTTATTCTCAACGTGGAAATTACTTATATCAGAATGGTGAAGTTTTATGAGTCGAGCGCTGATACTGGGTAATTAAAATAATATTTTAGGTATACAGTAAAATGACATATTTAAATTAGAAATTTGTAAATACTTGATATTTCATAATTTGGGATATTTTCTTCACCTAAAAAAGGGAGAATATTTTAATAGATATAATTTTGATCGAGCGTACCATTAAATTATCTAAATAACCAATTGAGTTATTATCTGATGTTAACTAATTCTCTCGTTATAAAATAAATTTGACTCGAGATAAGTTACTAGAATTATCACTCGAAAAATTAGACGTTTAAGGGATCAATAAGTATAAAAATACTATTTAAGATTTATGAGAGGATGTATTTTAAAATAATTATATTAAAATATTTTGATGTGATTTATTATTTTAGAAAATATCTGAAGTGGAATTATTTAACCCGGAAAGGTGCATATTCGGTGCTAATGCGCTAATTATCGGAGACAAAGCAAATTTTCTCTGCTCCCTACCTATTTTGACATATATAAATATTTTGCTTATTGATGGTAAATACTTACGAATTTAATATTGGAGACCTAGTTCGTGATTATTTACTTTCGATAAAATTTCCTAATTAAGACCCATTGCTAAAACCTCTATTTATAACAAAATAATAATATTTATTTCTGATCCTGACTGTTCCAATCATTCAGGATAATTAATTTATTTCCTAACAGATGAATATAAATTTCTATGTTCGTCTATATTATTTCTAAGTTTTACATCAATTCATCAGTCAGATCGATTACTTAATTCCTTTCCAAATTGAATTTAATTTTTATCAATTCATTGAACCCCTTCATGATTTATGAATGATAAATCATACAATTATCCTTTTTTTTCTTCTATTCCTACAGAAACTCCGTTGAATCTATTTATGTTTTGGCACTATTTGAGATTTCGTTTGACATGATTATTCTCAATGGATCGAGATAATCCTTGTGCTTGAAGTTTATCGATATATTGTTCATATCGATACCAAAGTATTGTTCTTATTAAATAAAGACTGGTTCATTATTCTATCCAGAACATGTGATAGTATTTCTGAATATTCATGTGATGTGATGTGAGAAATGAATCGGGATGTGTTCATCTATACTGGTCAACGTGGGATTTGACCCACGGTAATATACTGTGACAGTCCGATATGTGGACATATTATTCGGCTCGAGTGCAGCCGAGGGTTAAGATGTTATCCCTTCTTTTATGCTAGCAAGTGTGTATTAGGCATTCTTACGACGAGTCGTGATCGGGTGAGCGTAAGATTCACAGGAGAACGGTACACTGTGGTAGTTGATCGCATCATTGATGTACCGGGGATGAAAAACGACCAGTTATTCTTGTATCAAGTGGCATCGTGCCAGATAAGAGCTTCTTTATTAAATTGTGATGTGTTGTTGATTATTCACTGTTAAATTTAAATTTTATGTTGCTCTTGGCACCCATTGTCATCATTTTATATTTTGATAGTCATTTATACTTGTTGAGCACTCGGTTGCTCACTCTTGTTATTCTTATATTTTCCAAAATAGTGAAAAATGAGGCGGACGACCTATCTAATCAGGCAAGACAAAGGAAAGGGAAGGAGCACGCTCGCAGTGGTAGCGTTTAGCCATTTAGCTATATATTTTTATGATCTGTAATAATATATTAATACTATTCCTGAACTAGTATCTTAAATCCCAGACTTGTAGCAGGTTATCTATCATGTATGTAATAAGCAGGTATGTGTGAGAGACTTGGTCCTGAGATCTGTGAAGTGGCGTCCACTAGGGCTGAGCATTCGGTCGGTTCGGTCCAAAACCGGACCGAACCGAATAGACCGAAAAACCGAATAGTCATTTTTTCTTGGACCGAACCGGACCGAAGTTATATTATGGACCTGACCGAACCGAACTGAAATAATTCGGTTCGGTCCGGTTTTGGACCGAATAGACCGAATTTTTTTTCAAAAATAAAATTACATTATAAATTAAATCAGAAATTATAAATTTTAAAATATAATAAAAGTAATGTGATATGTAGAGTTCTAATACTCCATAAATATAATTAAAAATTAAAAATTTTGATTATAATTTTTAAGATATATGTAAAATATATATAATACAAAATTATAGTATTTATGATTTGGTCTATTCGGTCTATTCGGTCCGGACCGAAATATTTGTGAAAAGAACCGAACCGAACCGAATTTTAATTCGGTCTATTCGGTCCGGACCGAATAGACCGAATTTCTGAAAAATTTAGGACCGAACCGAACCGAATTAGCACGGTTCGGTTCGGTTTTTCGGTTTCGGTTCGGTTTTGCTCAGCCCTAGCGTCCACAGTTAATGATGTATTTGATTATGGTATGTAATAATAAAGGTGTGCGAAGCTAGATATCATGGCGACCTGAATCCATGAAAGGGTGAGTTTGGGGGCGTCACAACCGGAGAATATGTATCAAAGTAATCAAGGGCCTTCTGTTGCTTTTATCCCTTGATAACAAGTCTCTCCTTATACTTATCGATAGTGCCATCAGTTTTAAACTTCTTCTTGAAAACCCACTCGCTACCTAGTAGTTTATAAACGGCTATCAAGTCCATTAAATCTCAATTATGATTCTGCAAAATTGAATCAACTTCGTTCTTGAGGGCCTCTTTCCACATAGCGCTATCAGGTGAAGTAACCGCTTCCTTATAGGTTTTCGGGTCACCTTCCTCGAGCAAATAGGTCATAAAGTCAGACCTATTGGAATTCTCCGTACATTATCTTTTGCTCCTTCTCATTACCCCCACACTCTTGTCCTCACTTTCTTTACTCTCATTATTGTCATCTATAGACTCATGAACTCATTTAAACATTGTAGGAGGTTCGTTTCCTAGATTACAAGGAAATGTCATTTCAAATAATGAGGCATTCCTAGATTCCATAATCGTATTCTTCTGAATGTCAGGATCCAGAAATTATACACGAGAAACCGATATGCAATGCTACATGGTGGATACACGATGAAGATACAATCCATAGTCTTTAGACCAATCTTCACCTTCATAGATGTAGGGATCAGTATCTTTGTCAGGCACTTCCACACTTTCAGGTATTGGTAACTTGGTTTCCTTTTCTTCCACCTTTCATAAGGACTTACATCCTTATTCTTGAGCATAGTAATATTTAAAATATGATTCATGCTAAATATGGCTTCCCCCACCACATACCAAATGCGGAAGTCCTGAGTTTAGAAACATCGTGTTCATCATCTCTTTTAGAGTGCGATTCTTCCTCTCAGCCACTCTATTTGACTCAGGGGAGTATGGTGTAGTGACCTCATGGATTTGTATCATGTTGTAAACAAAATTCCCCAAAAAGTTATTAATATATTCACCACCACGATCACTTTGTATCATTTTGATTTTCTTAGTTTGTTGTGTCTCAAATTCTTCCTTATAGATTTTAAATTTATATATAGCTTCATCTTTGCTTTTCAGCAAATATACATAGAAATATTTTGTACAGTCATCAATGAATGTAATAAAATACTTGTTTCCTCCTCTTATTGAAGCAAATTTTAAATCACATATATCGTTATGTATTAGGTCTAGCACTTTGCTATTTCTTTCCACACGTTTAAATGATGATCTCGTCAATTTTTTCTCAACACAAGTCTCACACTTATATTTTGAATCAGTCGTTAGTTTTGGTATATATTCATTTACACTTAACTTTCGTAAAGTGTCATAATTTACATGTCCTAATCTAGCATCCATAAATTAGGAGACTCAAGCAAGTAAGCAGAAGAATTCTTCATTTCAATATCATCCTTAACGGACATAACATTGAGCTTAAAAAGCCCATCGGTTACATAGCCCTTGCCTACAAACATAACTGTTAGACAGATAACTTTATCTGACTCAATTACAATATGACATCCGTGCTTATTCAACAAAGAACCAGACACAAGGTTCTTGCGAATATCATGCACATACAGTACATTCTTCAAAGTCAGATTCTTCCCAGAGGTCATCTTCAGAATCACAGTGCCTTCACCTTCAATGATAGAAGTCGTTGAATTTCCATGTAAAGCTTCTTACCTGTATCGGAAACTTTGAGGCTAGAGAAAATTGCCTTGTCTGAGCAAACATGCCTTGTAGAACCAGTATCAATCCACCACTCACGTGGATTAGAGCCGTCCAGGTTCACTTTAGAGACCGTGGCACATAGGTCCATGTCACCCATCTCCTTGGAGATATGATCGACCATGTTTACTTCTTTCTTCTTGTTGGCCTTCTTGGGCTTCTTGCAATAAGAAGACTTATGACCCACTTTATCATAGTTGTAGAACTTCCATTAAAATTTTGACTTCAAAATCCCTCCCTTGGGTGCCAGTTTTGCCCCTTTATCAGAAGAGGTCTTCTTCGGATTGGAGCTTTCAATATGCTCTATGATGTTTGCCTTCTCAGTAGAAACATTCATTTTCTTCTCAGATCCCTAGTTTCTTCTTCAATACGAAATCTGATAATCATATCCTCCATGGTTATCTCATTTCGCTTGTTCTTAAGGTAGTTCTGGAACATTTTCCATGCAGGTGGCAGCTTTTCAATCACAGCAGCAAATTGGAAATATTCACAAATGACCATTCCCTCATCATGAATTTCATGAATGATCTTCTGCAATTCTTGCATCTAACTTACCACAGTCTTAGAATCCGTCATCTTATAATTAAGAAAATGACCAACAATCCACTTATTTGCCCCGGCGTCCTCAGTTTTACACTTATGATCAAGTGACTCATATAAAGCCTTAGCATTTGGCTTCGAACTATACATATTATACAATGAGTCAGCCAAACAATTCAGCACATATTCTGACATATGTAGTCGGAGTGCTTCTAAGCATCCACAACATACAGAGTCTGCGTGTTGCTCTCACCAGTGAGTAATGGTACCTCTTCCTTCAGGAAGCGATCCAGATGCAATGTGTTCAGATAAAAGTGCATATTTTGCTACCAATGTTTGAATTTTGTTTCGTTGAACTTCTCGGGTTTAGCAGCGTGTGCAGCAGGTACAATTGGCATAACAGGTGCAACATACACCGCAGGTGTAACAGTCCGTGCGTGCGTTTGTACTACATGTGTATGTACACCGGTAGGCATCGCAGGTATAATCGGAAGAACGAATCATGCCGATGTATGTCCAAAAGGCAAACTAAACTGTCCAATGGCAGTATGTCCCACAGGCATATGTCCGGAAGCCATATGTCCAATAGGTGTCTGACCCCCATCAGATACTACGATATGTGCGTTAGGGTTAGGCTCTTTCTGGTGAACCCTATCAGATCCAGCGATCTGTGCGTTGGGATCAGCCGTTGTGTTCATCGCGTTGTTCACAATGTTATTCTCCATAGATCTGTTAATCAAAAAACAGAAAGAGACAGATGTATTAGTCACAGATAATAAATACTAATAGTTTTAAGATTGTTAACATAATCTGCCATCAATACATATAATATAAGTGGGTGCGTACGAATAACAGATGTGTAATAAACTACGAATAACAGAAGCCAACAAAAGGATATGAAGGAGAAGTTCTCGAGTCCAGTCGTATAACTGTCTCCTTAAAGCTATTACGGCCCTCATTGTATGTGCGAGTCGATATCCTCCCAGGATAAAACGAGAAGACGACGATGTTATGCGAACAATACCTTCGGCGAACTAGAACGGAGTAAGAAACTATCACCGGAATAGAGAGATGGTTGGGTTTGTGTTTTGGAGGCGACTGTGTTTTTGTGTATCGAATGAATTAAAAAATCCTAAGCCTGATACGATATTATATAGGCTCGAGGAAACGTGTGTGCTACTCCACACGTAATAATTAAAACGCGTTAATTAATTAGTGGGCTAATAAATCAAATCCATAATTGAATCAATTTTATTATTAAGTCAAATCAGTTATAATAATTCGTAGTCAAAATGAGATAAATTTTTTAAAAACCCCAAGCCTAGGGGAAATTAAATTTAGCAAAATTATTCCGTAATTATCGGGACCAAATTTCTGCTACATTCGAGTCCGCACTTCGCATACGCGGCAAACTCAAAGACTTCGTAAACCTTGGATTGACCCTCAAAAGCCCAAAATTTGCACCCCAAGATGTTGGAGCAATACATAAGTAACACATTTGAACACTACATAAGTGTTTTTCTATATAAAGCTATATATGCTCATTTGCAAAATCAACGTAGGACTTTCATTTCTTCCACAAATTTCCACTACTAAGAGTCTAACTTTGGATTCAAAGTATCTCGGAAAGCACTTTTGGAGTAGAACGCAATCCAAATATCACTCGATGCACGCATGCAACATTTATTCACTCAAATTATGGCTAAAATTAACTTGACAATATGGGACTACTATCCAAATTTTCCAACAAGAAGTTAATTTAAATTGTCTTTGGTTTGCATTATAGGATATAACTGTGGCAGAGGACTCCGGAATGCCGACGTATAGTTCATCAGATGATGAAGATTAATTTCATGGAATGCCCGAAACGCAAAAAAGGAAAAAAGAAGAGTATGTTTTCTCCGGCCTTTGGAAACTGAAAATTTGTCTTTTGACTGTAGAAAATAGGTCAGTGGGTGTATAATGACTTGAGACATGGTTACTTTTTGGTATTTGTTATTATTTATGCAAGACGTTTAAATTTGTAATAATTAATTTTTTGCATTTGATACCTACACTCTTGGACACATTAATACTACTTCTGGACTGTTTGTGCCACCCTTAAAGTGGCCTTGATCTGTTCTCAGGCCAACTAGTCACTCTTAGAAATATATATCTGCGCCTATTACGAAAACTTGCAGGCTTGTCACCTCTGTACTTCCGATATTTAGCTTGGAAACCTCTATATTGTATCTCCTGTACTCGATTTCAGTTCTTTTTAGTACTCCTTTTACTAAAAAAACTCAATGAGATTACATACTAACATTGTCTTATTTTTGCACATCACTTGTATATTACACTATTGCAGATTACTATCAATTGAATTTTAGTTGCAGACTCTTGACTCTTTCTGCTTGCAGATTCAGAACAAAAAGAGCATTTCTTATCTATTGGTTTAATCTCTATTATTTTCTCTACTAACTATTTAATTTAATTTAATAGGTCAAAAAAGATCTCAAGTTTATAGCTCTGTAACAGCAACATTGAAGGCAGCTGTAGGTGTATACCGATACCCCATTGTAATCCTGAATGATATGATTCGTCCACTCGGCAGGCTGTTGGAGATGCTTTTGGGGAACTTAACAAGGCTATCATTAGGTATATGATATGAACAGGTAATACTCCCTCAGTCCCGTTCAGAAATAGAATGTTAGGAGAAAAATTAAGAAAAGTGGGTAAAGTGATGGGTCAATTAATATTTAATGTATAAAGTTAGTGTAGTGGAAGAAAATAGTGAGTGGGAGTAGGTTTAGTTAACTTTTATATTATAAAATTTTTACTATTTTTGATAAGTTTTTGAAATTTATAAAATTAAATAATACATCCCAAAAAGAAAAATATATAGAAATGAATGAGACAGCGTATATATTTTTTATACATTATCCGGTGCGGATAATTTTTTTCAGATCTGCTGTCTGCCTATTAATTGACACAATACTCAATGTAATTTAAACAAACTCGAATTAATTGCAGTTTGCAACCCTTATCTTTCATTTAAATTCAAAACATTATACTTATTTTGTAAAACACAGTTTGCCCTAACTTTCAAAATCAAATACAACATGCATCCCCTTCATAATTTTCAGTTATAAAACTGGAATTGAGGTGTTTAATATTATTTTTATAATTTAAAACATTATAATATTAATGTCATTTATTTTATATTTTACTTAATATAATATTAATGTCAATTATTTTATATTTTACCCAATTTAATATTAATGTCAATTATTTTATATTTTACTCAATATAATTTTTAAATAGTTAAAATATAGATATATTTAAAAAATTTATGATTATATCTATAAACATATATTTTGCTTGATAAATATATTTTAAGTATTTTAGCATTATGATTAATTTAGAGTATTACTAATAGAAAATAACTATATTTTTTTTCATGTAAAAAATACATTAAAATAAATATTTTTATTGATTTGAAATTTTAATTATTAATATTAAACAGCTCAATTCCAATTTATTATTTAAAATTGTGAAGGGGATGCATGTTATATTTGATTTTGAAAATTAGGGGTTGCAAATTGTATTTTACAAAGTAGGTATACTGTTTTGAATGTAGATGAAAGATAGGGATTGCAAAATGTAATTAACTCTTTAAACTAAAATTAATCTCTACAGATTTCCTTAGTTTCTGTGGAGGTTAGCTTTTATAAGTTTCTTTTCGAAATCCTTTGAAAGTATAATTGACTAGACTTATTACTTTTTGGTATTTGGATTTCAACGGTTGTTGTACTTGCACTGTGAAGTTGTATATGCATAATTGCATATATTTTCATTTGTTCAAAAATATTCCATGGAGGCCTTTCGGACAGCCATGGTGTAACTAATGAGTGGTCGGTTTTACAGAAATAATATAACATAATATAGTAGCCACGAATGTTGCACTACATTATTGGCCAAAATTCTTGTTACAAATATATTATAGAAAACAATAATCAAATTAAATAATAGGCAAAAATCATTAATTAGGAAAATAATTATAGAAAAACATCAATAAATTAAAATTTCGTAAAAATGTATAAATCCCAAATTGTAACCAAAATGTTTATGGAGGACAAATTGACACATCTTCTCTCACGTCAAAACGTTTGATTTTCACTTCCAGTACAACTACTACAGAGTAACCATTACTTCAATTATAAGTGGAAAGCTAGTTATTTATATTACTAAAAAACTATATAAAAAAAATATATAATAATTTTGAAATTGGAATAAAATCAAAATATGATATTAGTTAACTATTTATCGACTTCTTTTTCGACGACATCTCATTTTATATGCAACTAAAAAGATATACGATATTAATTGATTATTTCTCGGCTTTGTTTTCGACGACTGCTCATATTCAATAACTAAAAAGTATAATAGATGATATACAATAATTTTGAAATTATAATAAAATCAAGATAAAATACTTATTGAAAGTTAAGACGCCTTATATTCTGCATCTAAAAAGGTATAAAACATGATGTACGGCAATATTACGTAATAAAATCAAAATAAGATATATGTTGATGACTTACTGACTGTTTCTCAGCTTCGTTTTCGTCGACGCCTCGTATACTATAACTAAAAAGTATTAGAGAGGATATAATATATTTTCAAATAGGAATAAAATCAAAATAAAATATTTATTATTTATTTTCGGCGTCGTCGACGACACCTCATATTTTATAACTAAAAAGTATAATTGAGGATATACAATGATTCTAAAATTGGAATAAAATCAAAATAAGATATTTACGGATTGTTTTTCAACGTCGTCGACGACGACTAATATTTTGCAACTAAAAAGGTATAAAAGAGGATGTACAATAATTTTGAAATTGGAACAATATCAAAATAAAATATTAATTGATTATTTCTCGAATTCGTTTTTAATGACACCCCGTATTCTATAACTAAAAATTATGATAGAGGGTATAAAATAATTTTGAAATTGGAATAAAATCAAAATAAGATCTTTATTGACAGTTTCTCGGCGTCGTCTTCGACGGCGCCTCGTATTGTGCAGCTACACTAGTACAGAAAAGACCTAAGGCGTCGGTCAAAAAAGGCCTAAGGCGTCGGTTTTTTAGCGTAGTAAATGCAGGGGACGCTGTAGGTAAATGCCTACAGCGTCGGTTAAATGGTCGACGCAAAAAACTGTTTAGCGTCGGTTAGATAACACACGCAGAAGGCAAGAAAACCGACGCTATAGGTTTACAAACAGTGTCGGTCAATTAAACAACCGACGCTAAATCTTAGACATGTTGTGTCGGTCTTCTTAAAATGCCGACGCTATTGTGCTTATCAATTGCGTCGGTCTCACTAAAATGCCGACGCTAAAAGTTGTAGAGCAAATGTGTCGGGTCCTAAAATGCCGACGCCTTAGGTCTATAATTGCATTTTTTTGCCTGATCAATTTTTTTTTCCTGATCATTTTTAACCTGTTTACTACACATATTAAAAATAGAGGTACACCCAAAAATTAAAAAAGGTTCACAAATTATATTAAAATAAATTTGGAATTGTTCATAATTTTAGTTTACAACCCAATATTTACAAAACTTCATCCAAAACTAATGTTTTCATGACAAATCCCTCACACTAACTCGATTCTTGATGATATCTAGACTCCTTGTAATTGTTCTGCACTCTCTTCTTGTATCTCCAAGTACCATTCCCTGAAAAAAGAAGTTTATATTAGTACATAAAATCATATATGGAATAAATTATTCAACAAAACATGAATTAATGGCAATATTTATTGTGAACATGAATTAATGACATGTACTGAAAAAAATTACCTGACTATAGACATTCAAGAGTAAAAAATTGAGCCCAAATCTCTCGTATCTCGCTAATTTCCTTTCTACCATAGCTTCTAGAACCAAGACCCTACCAAAAATTTAACATACTTCAAATATTAGTACTTGATTTTAAAAATTGTAAACCAATATTTACGATGTTTTAGTTTCCTTACCACTTTCCAATTCATGTTGGCATTTTTTTGAGAAAGCATGACAATGTCATACATGTACCTCATCACGAAAAAACCGCATTCTGTGCCTCCTTTTTGTTGGGGACACTACACATAAACAAACAAGATTCATAAATAATAACTAAAAAGTGAGGAGCATATAATATAAGTGAAATAAACAAACCAAAGTAAGTGATACCTGAACCTCGGTGTGATGCCAAATAAACTCTTTTCTGTTATTCTTCAATCCATCTTGAGGTACATATAATAAATTATATCTTATAATTTATATCTTATAAATTATAGTAAGTTATATCTTATAATGATTGTGATTCTTATGAATGAAGTCTTAACATTAACGTAAGATTAGTTAATAAATGTGTATACTTATTAATTTATATGATATCAACTATATTTTTGAAAAATATATTTTATTATAAATATATGTTGCAAGTTGCGGTTGCGGTTGCGGTTCCTATTTTACAATTTTCAAGAATTTAAACCCGCATCCAAACCATGAATGAGCGGTTTTTAAAATTTAAATCCACAACCAACCCGCATTTCTCGATTATCCGTAAAATGCGGTTCGATTACGAGCGGTTGAACGGTTGGATGCGGTTGAGCGGTTCATCCGTACACCCCTACTACACATTACATACTACTAGCTTTACAACCCGTGCGATGCACGGGTCTTTATTATATTTTTATATTATTTAAATTTATAATAAATTTTGTTTGGAGCATTATGTTATTAGTATATTTATAAATAATAATATAAAGATTTATTGTTGACAGAATTCGAATGTGAATCTTGGGTAGTGTATAAATAATAATATAAATATTTGATATTGGTGAGGTTCGAACCTGAGAGTTTTAGTAGTATATAAATAATAATATAAATATTTGCTGTTAGCGGGGTTCGAACCTTTGAGCTTGAGTAGTGTATACTCTTTTAATATTTAAATCTAACGGTCCTGATCACTTAATTTAAAAGATCTGACGGTCATAAATGAGGATAACCAAACTAACAAAAAAAGACATACCAACAAAACAAAGGCATACCAAATTATACCTCATTCCGGTTATTATAATATAATATTGATTACTGTGATACTGGATGGAGATTCCTTGTGCATTTTTAGGGCCTGTTTGGCACCGAGCTTATAAGCCACTTATGGCTTATAAGTCCGTAACAATTTATCTATGACTGTTTGTCGACCCAACTTATAAGTTGAATTTATAACTTATAAGCGAATAAGTTGAATGTTAGTAATGACGTACTTTTCCTCAACTTATTTTGATTTTTTATTGATTTATTAATCTCAGTTTTAAAATATATATTTTTAAATAATAATCCATCTTCAAATTCAAGAATTAAGATAATTATATTTAATAATTATTTATTTTAGTTCATTTAAGAAAAAAAAATCTGACTTATAGGTAAAATTATCCGAACACTTATTTAACTTATAAGTATATTTCTACTTGTTAAATATAGCAGATATTTTATAGATAATTGTAAATTGATAAGCGTAGAATTAGTCTTCTATTCTTATGCCTAAAATCTCTCTATGTACATGATTAGTTTCCTGTAAAGTAGCCTAGGATTATGCTACTATCTGATGTATATATATTCTCAATTGTTAATAAGAAAGGCAACCAATACATTCTTTCATGGTATCAGAGCGTTTTGATTGATCTCTTTCCGCTGCGCCCTTGCTGTGAATTCCACCCTTCTCCTCTGTTTCTTCACTGTCTCTTATCTCCTTCAACAACAATGTCTCAATCTAAGTCCTTTCACCCTGCTCTTGCTATCTCTAACATCAGGAACCATATTCCTATCATTCTCGAGATGGAAACCGTACAATACTCAACTTGGGCGGAGTTGTTTAAGGTTCATGCACGTTCGAACAAGGTTCTCCATCACATCATTCCTCCTACATCCAAGGACAAGGATGCGATCGAGACGGTCGAGGAGGATGCAGACATGTGGGGTACTCTTGATTCCACAGTCTTGTCGTAGATATATGCAACAATTTCCAATGACCTGCTACACACCATCATTGAGCCAGATGCTACGGCAATGGAGGCTTGGAACCGTTTGCGTGACATTTTCCAGGACAATAAACATTCTCGTGCGGTTACTCTTGAGCATGATTTCTCCACCACCAAGATGGAAATTTTCCCAATGCTTCGGCATACTGTCAACGGCTAAAATCATTGGTTGATCAATTAAAGAACGTCAGGGCTCCGGTGTCTGAGAGCCGGTTGGTGTTACAGCTTGTATCTGGTCTCACTGCTCCTTACCGTGGTGTGGGCACTATGATCCGACAGAGTGATCCTCTTCCTCCCTTATATCAGGCTGGATCAATGCTCACTCTGGAGGAATCAGGCTTAGCTAAGGAGGCAACCATGGCTTCTGAATCTACCATGGTCGCCACTTTGCACGACGATGAGAACTCATCTTTTCTTACATCCCTTTCTGGACCAGGGAAGGGGCAGCAACATACTAGCCGTAAACAACCTCAACACGGCCGAAAAAATTCAGGTGGTCGTGGTGGTGGCAGACAAACCAAAGGTGGCAACGGGGGACAGAACAGCAAGGTTGGCTCGCCAGGACAATAACAGCTGATGGCGTTTTGGGGTTGGGGTTAGTATACAAATTATGGGTGGCCTCAGTGTGCTGCTCCACCATGTCCTATGCCTACCCAAGGATGGCTCGCCCCCCCCCCCCACTTCCAACAATAGTCCTGGTGTCCTAGGTCCTCGTCCGCAGCAACAGGCATACCAGGCTTACACTGCTCCTATGGCTCCCTCTTTAAATGATGGTTAGTCAAGTTCATATGTGCCAACAGACATTACTTCAGCTATGCACACAATGACTCTTAACCCACCTGATCCTACTTGGTATATGGACACTGAAGCAACATCTCATATGACCTCGTCAAACGGTAATCTCTCATCTTATTTTCATTTGAGCAATCAAAATTCAGGTATTATTGTTGGAAATGGTCATTCAATTCCTATCAGTGGCTATGGTCATACTGTTTTACCTTCTCCTAATCCCCCTTTATCCTTACACAATGTTCTACATGCTCCCAAAATTATCAAAAATCTGATTTCTGTTAGGAAATTCACTATTGATAATTCTGTTTCGGTTGAATTTGATCCTTTTGGGTTTTCTGTGAAGGATTTTCAGACGGGGATGCCTCTAATGAGGTGTGATAGTCAGGGTGATCTTTATCCTCTCCGTTCTATTCACAGTCAAGCTACTCCATCAACCTTTGCAGCTATCTCTTCCTCGCTTTGGCATGATCGATTGGGTCATCCGGGTGCTTCGATTATACAAGCTCTTAGGGTTAATAAAAGCATTGACTGTAATACAATTTTTACTTCTCTTGTTTTTCGTTCTTGTGTGTTTGGGAAACATATTAAGTTGACGTTTATCCCATCTGTTTCGAGTACTTCTTTTCCTTTTGATATAATTCATAGTGATATTTGGACTTCACCTGTTTTGAGTTTTGCCCGACATAAATATTATGTCTTACTATTGGATGACTTTTCTAAATTCTTGTGGACTTTTCCTTTAGGACAAAAATCTGAGGTCTATGAAGAGTTTATGATTTTTAACGCTCATGTTGTCACTCAATTTGAACATTATATTAAAACTATGCACTGTGATAATGGGAGGGAATTTGACACTGGACCTTTTTGGGATTTTTGTAAAAAGAGTGGGATGTCATTTTGTCTCTCGTGTCCTCACACTTCTTCTCAAAATGGGAAGGCCGAACGGAAAATTCGGTCTGTCAATAATATCACTCGTACTCTTCTTTCTCATGCATCTCTACCATCTTCCTTTTGGCATCATGCATTACAAATGGCAACATATATCCTAAATATTTTTCCAAACAAACTTTTGGGCTATAAGTCTCCCTAAGAAATTCTGTATCGCAGGGTTCCTTCATATTCTCATTTACGGGTTTTCGGGTGTCTTTGCTATCCCCTTATTCCATTCACTAAAATTCATAAGTTACAAGCTCGTTCCACTCCTTGTGTTTTTTTGGGTTTCCCACCTAATCATCGGGGTTATAAATGCTATGATTTGTCATCCCGTCAAATTATCATCAGTCATCATGTCATCTTTGATGAGACCGTTTTTCCGTTTGCATCACTGCATACCTCCTCATCTCAAACTTATGATTTTTTGGATGAAGGTTTTTCTTCTTATGTGTTGGATCATCTCAAACAGTCTACTACTCCCATTCCAACCTCTCCAGGAACAGCCTCCGATCCTCCTTCACCGAGTTTTCATAGCCCAGCACCATCTCATACTCCCTCTTCCGTGTCACCCATCACACATACTCCAGACTCGGTCATGGCACCTCCGCCTAATCCTCCAATTTCTAAGCCAAGTATGATTACTCGAAGTCAGCGTGGTATTTTTAAACCCAACCCGAAATACCATGCACTGACTACTACGGTTTCGAAGTCACCATTACCTCGTAACCCAGTAGATGCCCTTCGTGACTCAAACTGGAAATTGGCCATGGACGACGAATACCAAGCTCTTATAAAAAATAAGGCGTGAGACTTGGTGCCACAACCTCCTGGTGTTAATATAATTCGTTCAATGTGGATTTTTACTCACAAATTTAATTCTAATGGTGCTTTTGAGAGGCATAAAGCCCGTCTTGTAGGTAATGGCAAAACACAACATGTTGGTATTGATTGTGGTGACTTTTAGTCCGGTTGTTAAACCGGCTACTATTCGAATGGTTCTCAGTATAGCTCTCCCTAAGGCATGGCCAATACATCAATTAGATATCAAGAATACATTCCTTCATGGTGAGCTTCAAGAAACTGTATACATGCATCAACCATTGGGGTATAGGGATCGTACTCATCCAGATTATGTTTGCCTCTTACGTAAGTCTATTTATGGGCTTCGACAAGCTTCACGGACTTGGTATCAGCCTTTTTCTGATTATGTTTTGTCTCTCGGTTTCACTAATATTCGGTGTGACACCTCCTTGTTCATTTACAAAAAGGGGTCAGTTATGGCATATATATTGGTCTATGTTGATGACATTATTCTTACTGCATCTTCTCATGCTCTTCGGCGTTCTATTATAGATAGTCTTAGTTCTGAATTTGTAATGACGGATCTTGGACCATTAAATTATTTTTTGGGTATTGCAGTCACTCGACATAAGGGTGGTTTGTTCCTACGCAAATATGTCGAAGAAATAATTGAACGTGCCGGCATGACCTCTTGTAAATCCTCAGTCACTCCGGTTGACACCAAATCAAAGGTTAGTGCCACATCCGGTACTTCTGTCACAGATCATACTCTATATAGGAGTCTTGCTTGGGCTCTACAGTACTTTACTATTACAAGGCCGGACATTTCTTATGCCGTTCAACAGATTTATCTCCATATGCATGATCCAAGGACAGACCATATGTCTGCTCTCAAATGAATCATTCGCTATGTACAAGGTACTTTAGACCAAGGCTTGCATTTGCACCCATCTATTTCATCTTTGGTCGCTTACACTGATGCAGATTGGGGTGGATGCCCTGATACAAGGAGATCTACATCCGGTTACTGTGTATTTTTAGGGGACAACTTACTCTCTTGGTCCTCAAAGCGGAAGCCCACATTATCATTGTCTAGTATCGAGGCTGAGTACCGTGGGGTGGCCAAGGTAGTATCTTGCTGGCTAAGAAACCTTATGTTCGAGTTACATTGTCTAGTACAGAAAGCTACGTCGGTATATTGCGACAATGTAAGTGCCATTTATTTATCGGGTAATCCAGTTCAACACCAATGTACAAAGCATATAAAAATGGATATCCACTTTGTTAGAGAGAAGGTTGCGCGTGGACAGGTCCGCGTTCTACATGTTCCATCCCGATATCAAATTGCAGATATTTTCACAAAGGGGTTGCCACGGGTATTATTTGAAGAATTTCGGGATAGTCTCAGTGTTGGTAAACCTCCCATTTCAACTGTGGGGGAGTGTTAAATATAGCAGATATTTTGTAGATAATTATAAATTGATAAGTGTAGAATTAGTCTTCTATTCTTATGCCTAAAATCTCTCTATGTACATGATTAGTTTCCTGTAAATTAGCCTAGGATTATTGATAAGTGGCATTTTATACCACTTAGAACGTCTTAAAATGGCTTAAATTGGTGTCTTGAAATCAAGTATTTTGTGTATTTGATGCGTTTTTCTAGTGTTTGTACGTTTCATGGTAATAGTTGCATTTCGGGGGAGTAATCATCAATAATAAGCCTTGGCATGTGTCTAGCATCGCGAGAGGGAAGAAAGGAGCAGATTACAACGAAGAAACGGAGTAAAAATCAGACATTTTCCAGTAGGGGTCTGAGCGCCCGCTCAGCTATGCTGAGCGGCCGTGCAGGAAGCTGAGCGCCCGCTCAGCTATGCTGAGCGGCCGCGCAGGGTCGGGAAATTAAAATATTTATTTTAGACTTTTACTACTGTTTGGCTTCCAACTTCTGAGTAATCTGAGTTTTATGGGACTTCTATATAAGTAGATTCAGAGACGTTTCACGTGTGTTAAATCGTGGTATTAATCGAGGAGCGGAGGAGATAAGGAAGAAGACCGTTTTAGCACACCACAATGAAGAGGAAGCATATTTTCTTGTGATTCTTTATTTCGTTGTAACGTTGGA
Organism: Apium graveolens; assembly: GCF_009905375.1. NCBI lineage: Eukaryota > Viridiplantae > Streptophyta > Magnoliopsida > Apiales > Apiaceae > Apium > Apium graveolens. Next base: position 184,363,362 of record NC_133650.1, on the reverse strand, counting down.
TGCTAGTTTTCTTTGCTTTGAACCTATTTACTCTTATGACACACTCTGGTTTAATATAATTAGTTTAGTTATTATTCTCTTGTGTTTATTTATCATGTTTTCATATGAACTCATGATGATGATAAGTGCTAACATGGGCTAATCGTGATCATGGGGTCGTAACGGATTTACTATAGAATTCTTTAGTTAGTTGTTTAATACCTTAGTGTGTGATGATTTTATGATATCTAGTATTGGTTGTGCGTATTCATCTTATGTGCGTCGCGAACATATAAGATAGGGTGTTAATCTCTTGTAAAGCGACGGTGTATCTCGAGATTTAGAACTTGCCATGCTAGCATAGATTCATGTATGATGTTGCATGATTAGTGGGTAACTCTAACCGTTTTATTCGCCCTGTGTAATCAAAAGGAATAACTTGTGCTTAATTCATTATGTTGTCAATTTCTGTAGACATATAGGGACTCAACATAATTGATGCCTATTCAACTTCTATCTTAATTGTGGATGTTTGGTAGAATGGTATTAGTACAATGAAAGTTGGCTTTTATCAGTTTCGTGTTATTCGATTAACATCATCACTGTTGCATGCTAAGGGTAATAACAATGACTATTGAAGGAAGTAGTAATGAAGTTGTGATCTCATGAGTGTTTTAATATTGTTAATTTGAAGTGTTAATTAAGTGGTTAATTTTAGTAGTTAATTGTAGTTAACAATTAGTTAATATAACTCTAAGTGTTTTTGTCTTAACATTGAGAAGTAAACATACATTGGTGAGTGAGTTTAATTGAACATAATTAGTCTGAGTCTCTGTGGGAACGAACTAGAAAGTATTCTATATTACTTGTGAACGCGTATACTTGCGTGTATTATTAGCTTGTGATTTCGCCCTAACAAGTTTTTGGCGCCGCTACCGGGGACTCGGCGTATTTGTTTAGTTTATGTACTTACCATCATTGGTCGTTAAGACTCTGTGATTAAGACGTATTTGTTACTTATTGTTTCTGTTTGTGTTTCAGGTACTTTAGCGAGCGTTTATGTAAACTCATTCTCGTACTCGCAAGAGGACTTTAGATACAGCTGAGGAGACAGACGAAGTTCTTGATATTCCGGAGAAGATAGATTTTGAAGATTCGGATTCAGGAAGTGAGCAGAAAGAACCAGTAATCATGGGTGATCGTATTGTTCCGGCCGATCCAGCTCTTATGGACTTTTCTCGGCCTAAAATTGATGACATTCAGTCAAGCATTCTTCATCCGGCTATTCAAGCTAACACCTTTGAAATCAAGCCGGGCACTATTCAGAATGTGCAGAATTCTGTTTCTTTTGGAGGAGCTGCGACTGAAGACCCCAACATGCACATAAGGAATTTTGTCGAGATCTGCAGTACTTTCAAATATAATGGCGTGACTGATGAGGCTATCAAGCTGAGGCTTTTCCCATTCTCACTGAGGGATAAAGCTAAGGACTGGTTACATTCTGAACCAGCTGGGTCCATCACTACTTGGCAAGATCTTGCGCAAAAGTTTCTGGTGAAGTTTTATACAATGGCAAAGACTGCTGCTATGAGGAGTGCTCTTACTCAGTTCGCGCAGAAACCTACAGAATCTATGTGCGAAGCTTGGGAACGCTACAAGGAAATACTGAGAAAGTGTCCACATCATGAAATGCTCGATTGGATGGTGATCACTGGTTTCTATAATGGTTTGGGGGCCCAATCTCGGCCAATGCTCGATGCAGCAGCTGGAGGCGCCTTGTGGGCCAAAAGCAATACTGAGGCTTATAATCTTATTGAGACTATGACTGCAAATGAGCATCAAAACCCAACTCAGAGGATGATGCCTGGGAAGGTAGCAGGTATTCTGGAAGTCGATGCAGCCACCGCTATTGCAGCACAGCTCCAAGCGCTGTCTATGAAGGTCGATTCTCTAGCTACCTATGGAGTCAATCAAATAGCTATGGTCTGTGAGCTTTGTGCAGTTTCTCATGCTACGGATCAGTGTTCTCTTGTCAACGAATCTGTTCAGTATGTGAATAATTATCAGCAACAACAGCAGCCTGTGCCAGCTACTTATCATCCTAATAACAGAAATCATCCAAATTTCAGCTGGGTTAATAATCAGAATGCTATTCAGCCACCATATCAGCAAGGTGTGAGTAAACAGTTCAATCCACCTGGATTTCAGCAACCACAGCAGTATGCTTAAAGGCAATCATATCCTCAACAGGGAAGTGCAGCTGCACCCACTAGTGCTGATTTTGAGGAACTTAAGTTGTTGTGCAAGAGTCAGGCGGTATCTATCAAGACCTTGGAAAATCAAATCGGTCAAATAGCTAATGCAGTGCTCAATCGTCAACCTGGAATGCTTCCCAGTGACACGGAAGTACCAGGCAGGAAGGAAGCTAAAGAGCAAGTCAAGGCTATTACCTTAAGGTCTGGGAAAATTGTTGATGCTGAAAGGGCAAAAGAAGGAGAAGCTGAAGTTGGAGATGAAGAAGCTAAGCAAAAGTAGAAAGCGGCGGAACCAAGGAAGACAACTGTTGAACACACTCTGCCTGAGGGTAATACAGGGGAGAAACAGCTCTATCCTCCACCACCTTTCCCTAAGAGATTGCAACAACAAAAGCTGGATAAGTAGTTCGGTAAGTTTCTGGAGGTGTTCAAGAAACTTCACATCAATATACCTTTCGCTGAGGCTCTGGAGCAAATGCCTAGTTATGCGAAGTTTATGAAGAGTATTCTTTCAAGGAAGGTGAAACTGGATGACCTTGAGACCGTTGCTCTAACGGAAGAATGCAGCGCTGTGCTGCAGCAAAAGTTACCTCCAAAGCTTAAAGATCCAGGTAGCTTCACCATTTCTTGCACCATTGGCAAGTTGTCGTTTGACAAGTGCCTTTGTGATTTGGGAGCAAGCATCAATCTGATGCTGTTGTCGATCTTTAAAAAATTGGATTTGCCTGATCCAAAACCCACCTACATGTCTCTATAATTGGATGATCGTTCTATTACTTACCCAAGGGGCATAGTGGAGGATATGCTAGTCAAGGTGGATAAGCTCTTCTTTCCTGCAGACTTTGTTATTCAGGATTTCGAGGAAGATAAGAAGATTCCCATAATCTTGGGAAGACCTTTCTTGGCTACTGGTCGTACCTTGATAGATGTGCAGAAAGGTGAACTTACTATGCGGGTGCAGGATCAGGATGTGACCTTCAATGTATTCAAAGCAATGAAAGTCCCTTCGGAAGATGAGGAGTGCTTAAAAGTGGATGTGATTGATTCTGTGGTTACTTCAAAACTCGATCATATTCTAATGTCTGATGCATTAGAAAAGGCCTTAGTGGGGGATTTTGACAGTGATGATGAAGATGGCAACGAGCAATTACAATATCTTAATGCTTCTCCCTGGAGGCGAAAGCTGGACATGCCGTTTGAATCTCTTGGTACTTCTGACCTCAAGAATGCCGAAGGAAAACTTAATTTATCAATTGAGGAAGCACCTACCTTGGAGCTTAAGCCATTACCTGAACATTTGAGGTATGCTTTTTTAGGTGATGCATCTACTTTACCTGTTATTATTGCATCTGACCTTTCAGGTAGTGAGGAGGACAAGCTCTTAAGGATTTTGAGAGAATTCAAATCAGCTATTGGATGGACCATAGCAGACATCAAAGGGATCAGCCCTTCATATTGTATGCATAAGATTCTGCTAGAGGAGGGTAGTAAGCCAACTGTTGAGCAACAACGCAGACTTAATCCTATCATGAAGGAGGTGGTGAAGAAAGAAATTCTGAAATGGCTGGATGCAGGCATCATTTATCCTATTTCTGACAGTTCTTGGGTGAGCCCCGTGTAATGTGTCTCTAAGAAAGGAGGTATCACGGTGGTAGCAAATGAGAAGAATAAGCTCATTCCCACTCGAATAGTTACAGGATGGAGAGTATGCATGGACTACCGAAAGTTGAACAAGGCCACGAGGAAGGATCACTTCCCTCTTCCATTTATTGATCAGATGCTTGACAGGTTGGCTGGTCATGAGTATTATTTTCTTCTGGATGGTTACTCCGGGTATAATCAGATTTGTATTGCACCAGAGGATCAAGAAAAGACTACCTTCACTTGTCCATTTGGCATGTTTGCTTTACGCAGAGTTTCGTTTGGGTTATGTGGCGCACCGGCCACATTTCAGAGATGTATGATGGCTATATTCTCTGACATGATTGGAAATAACGTTGAGGTGTTCATGGACGACTTCTCTGTCTTTGGACATTCGTATGATGAATGTTTGAATAATCTTCGTGTCGTGCTCAAAAGCTGTGTGGAAACTAATTTGGTGCTCAATTGGGAAAAATGTCATTTTATGGTGCGTGAAGGCATAATTCTTGGGCATAAGGTCTCTAGCAAGGGTCTTGAGGTGGATAAAGCCAAGGTGGGAGTCATTAAAAATCTTCCACCACCTATTTCTGTGAAAGGAATCCGTAGTTTTCTTGGTCATGTGGGTTTTTATCGGCGGTTCATCAAGGACTTTTCGAAGATATCTAAGTCATTGTGCAACTTGCTTGAGAAAGATGTATCTTTCAAATTTGATGATGAATGTTTGACGGCATTCGAGACTCTTAAGAAGAGTTTAATCACTGCGCCAGTTATTACAGCACCGGATTGGACAGAGCCTTTTGAGATGATGTGTGATGCGAGTGATTATGCGGTAGGCGCAGTTCTTGGGCGGCGCAGTTCTTGGGCAGGGTAAGAATAATCTCTTTCATGTGGTCTACTATGCTAGCAAGACCTTAAATGGGGCCCAAATGAACTACACCACTACTGAGAAGGAGCTCTTGGCTATAGTCTTTGGTTTCGAGAAATTTCGATCTTATCTGCTTGGGACAAAAGTGACAGTATTCACTGATCATGCGGCCATTCGCTATTTGGTTTCCAAGAAGGATTCGAAGCCGAGACTCATTCGTTGGGTGCTTTTACTACAGGAATTTGAGTTAGAGATCAAGGATCGGAAAGGTACTGAGAATCAAGTAGCTGACCATCTCTCTAGATTAGAGAATCCTGAGTCTACTTCACAGGATAAGACATTGATCAACGAATCTTTTCCGGATGAGCAGTTGTTCGCATTTCAGGAGGAAGAGCCATGGTTTGCAGATATTATAAACTATGTTGTCAGCAATATTTTTCCTCCTAATTTGACCTCAGCTCAAAAGAAGAAGTTTCTGCATGAGGTGAAGTGGTACATGTGGGATGAACCATACTTGTTTAGACAGGGAGCTGACTAGATCATCAGGAGATGTATCTCGTTCTGTGAGACGGAGGGGATATTACGAGACTGCCACTCCACAGTTTATGGTGGACACTATGGTGGTGAGAAGACGGCAGCTCGTATTCTACAAGAAGGTTTTTTCTGGCCTACTTTGTTTAAGGATGCTCATCAGTTTGTTTTAAGGTGTGATCATTTCCAAAGAGTGGGAAATTTGACGAGAAAGGATGAGATGCCGTTAAATGTGATGCTTGAAGTCGAGGTCTTTGATGTTTGGGGAATCGATTTCATGGGGCCTTTTGTCTCGTCCTGCAATAATCAGTACATCTTGCTGGCAGTCGATTATGTCTCAAAATGGGTAGAAGTCAAAGCTCTACCGACAAATGATGCAAAGGCAGTGTTGAATTTTCTTCATAAGCAGATTTTCACAAGGTTTGGAACGCCTTGGGTAATCATAAGTGATGAAGGGTCGCATTTTTGCAACCGTAAGTTCACTTCTATGATGCAGCGTTATAATGTGAATCATCGAGTTGCTACTGCCTATCATCCGCAAATAAATGGTCAAGCGGAAGTGTCTAACAGAGAGATCAAGCGCATTCTAGAGAAGGTTGTTTGTCCGTCAAGGAAGGATTGGTCTTTAAAGCTCGATGAAGCTGTTTGGGCTTACAGAACGGCATACAAAACTCCACTTGGTATGTCCCCGTTTCAACTTGTGTATGGTAAGGGATGTCATTTACCTGCGAAGCTTGAGCATAAGGCCTATTGGGCGTTGAAAAAGTTGAACCTGGATCTAGATGCAGCTGGAAAGAAGCGAATGCTTCAGCTTAATGAACTTGATGAATTTCGACTCCAAGCATACGAGAACAATAAAATGTACAAGGAAAAGGTGAAGAGGTGGCACAATAGGAAGCTACATCCTAAGTTATTCGTGCCGGGGCAACAAGTTCTCTTATTTAACTCTCGTCTCCGACTTTTTCCTGGGAAGTTGAAATTAAGGTGGTCTGGACCTTTTATTGTCAAAACTGTGTTTCCACATGGAGCGGTGGAGATTTTTGAGAATGATCCGGACCAAGCATTCACGGTTAATGGTCAGCGTTTGAAGCATTACTATGGGAACACGGCAAACCGAGAAGTGGTTAGTGTCGTTTTATTGTTAACTTGAGGAAGGTACGCAACATCAAGCTAATGACGAAAAAGAAGCGCTGCGTGGGAGGCAACCCATGATTTGTTGTTATAGGAACCCTTAAAAGTTAATAACCTATCCAAAACTACAAAAAAATCAGAAAAACCAGGCTGAAAATTTTTTTCCCAGTGACCCCCTGAGCGCCCGCTCAGTTGTACTGAGCGCCCGCTCAGTTGTACTGAGCGCCCGGTCAGCTTTGCTGAGCGACCGCTCAGGGGTCGGCTGACAGAAATTTTTTTTAAGTCAATAAAAATACAAAAAAAATCAGAAAAATAAAACACAAGTTTTAGCCCATAAAACCCACGACCTATTCCCCATTATCCCATGATTTTTACCCATAAACCCACTCATAATCAAATTCTACCCTAATCCATTCCCTATATATACATACACCTATCCCATATATCTCCCACACAACTACACTCAAACTCTCTCCCAAACACAAAAACACAATTCTCAAGCACTTTTATTCAGATTCAATGGCACCCAAGAGAGCAAGGACTATTGATAGCAGCAGCACTGTGCCTACGGCTGATTCTTTGAGGGGTACTGCTGCGAGGCCTCGGTTGAATGATAGGGCTGCGGAGGAGGAGTACACTAGGCTTTTGGGGAAGCCGATTCTGAAGGAGAGGGGATTTTTACCATCGGGGAGGGATGGTGAGTTGTTACCTATGATTGCTGATAAGGGGTGGATAGCTTTTTGTGAGTCACCTGAAGCAGTTCCGATGAGCGTGGTTCGCGAGTTCTATGTGAACGCGAAGGTCGAGAAGAATGGGTTTTCTGTGGTCCGGGGGATGACGGTTGATTATCACCCAGCGGCGATTCACCGTGTGATTGGGCAGCGAGAGAGGAAGCCCACGGAGGAGAAATGGAACGAGAAAACTGCTGAGGATTTTGACTTGGATTTGATTTGTGCTACTCTCTATAGGTCGGGCACAGTTTGTACCTTCAAGACTGGAATTAATGAGTATCTTCACTTTCCGGCGATCGCGATGAACAGGTATGCCTGTGCATGGAATGCGTTTATTTGTGCTAATATTCTGCCTTCTTCGCATGCACACGAGGTCACAGTTGAGAGAGCACAGTTATTGTGGGGAATTTTGAATGAGGAATACTATGTGAACCTTGGTGAGTTCATCTACCAAAGAATTCTGAAGTTTTTGAGGGGAGCTAAGCACATGAACATCCCGTATGCATCCACTGTTACTAAGCTTTGTCGAGCGGTGGGAGTGAACTGTCCGTCTCATGAGCAGTTGCAGTTGTCGGCCGCTCCTATTGATTCTGGTACTCTGAATGCGATACAGGAGTGGACCGGTGGTGAGCCCGAGGAGCATGGGCTGGGTTATCGTGTTCCAGGAGGGCGTCCAGCACGAGGTGCTACTATGGCTAGGCCTAGGCGTGATGAGGCTGGTTCTTCGAGAGCTCAGGAGGGTGCTGGGATGGCTGATGCCCAATATAGGAGGCTGTCATGGAGGATGGATGCTATGTATGAGACACAGAGCAGGTTTTCTCAGGAGCTCACCCTTGCACTAGGGACTGCTTTTCGAAGCCTTGGAGCTGACATCCAGTGGATAGTTTTTGGTGATGACTCTGCATATCCGCCTCCTGATACACCACCCACTGAGGGTGATGATGATGATGACTCCGAGTAGGTATACCCTGTGTTCCTTTCTACTACCTTCACTGGGGACAGTGAAGATTTTAAGTTTGGGGGTGGTAGTTAAGGAATATTTTGTGTGTGTGTCATATAGCTGCATATTCATGATAGTTAGTTCATATAGTTGCATAATTTTTGACATATAGTTTTTTTTTATATAGCTTTATTTGTTTATCATATCATGTAGCTCATGCATATACCATGATCCCTTTTGTGATGATTTACCGACTGATTTGTGATGTTGATGCGAGTGTAGTGATAGCATTAAAGTGATGTTGAGTCATGTAGGCTGATATGCATGCTAGAAGCACTTGTATTTTCACTAAATCTTAGAGAATGCTGAAGGACTAAATTGTTGTTATGATCTGATTGTTTTCGAGGTTAATCTATTTATTATGCTTAGAATTTTATAATAGGTTCTTAGTGATAAAGGCATGAAAAAGAAAAAAATGGAGTAAACAATGGAATTTGTTGCTAATTATGGCTATGCGTCAATTGGCTAGTAGCCGGCTCGTATGTTTATGCGAGTAGTCTAGGGTTGAGCAAGATGGAGCAAAACGCACTTGCTCAGAAATTTTGAAAGAAAAAAAGAAAAAGAAAGAAAAAAAATATAGAAAAAAAAGTATGTGTTTATATATAATTGATCACGAGTGGGCTCTTTGGTATTCGAGTTATTAAGTTCTTAGGGGACTTTGTGCCTAGTGACCAAAGGCTTTTAGAGTCGGGGATCCGTTAACCTAACGCTCGCTACATGGATACCATTGTATAAGTCTTTTGTGAACCTCACTCATTGCACGGTCAAATAAGCATTACTGTTAGGAATAAAAAGCATGATTCCATGATAAGCTCCAGAATTCTTGTAGTGTTATAAGTCACTTTGTGCCTAGAATTTTTATTCTTTGTATAATCATGTGATTGCCTTGATGACAGTTGAGTCATAATAATTGATTTAGTTCTGGAGCATATCTGTTAAGCATCTGCACGCACCACGTTTTTGGCTGTATGTTAGTTGGCATGATTTGATTACTCTTTAGTCGCCTAATTGCATTAGTTGAGATGTTGTAAGTTGGTTGGTTTGTTCGTAGTAAGGGGGATCGCTGTATTTCATATAGATTGCATTCATGCATGTTTTTATTTGTTTTTGAGTCTGTGACGCTTGAGGACAAGCATCGATTTAAGTTTGGGGGTGCGATAAGTGGCATTTTATACCACTTAGAACGTCTTAAAATGGCTTAAATTAGTGTCTTGAAATCAAGTATTTTGTGTATTTGATGCATTTTTCTAGTGTTTGTGCGTTTCAGGGTAATAGTTGCATTTCGGGGGAGTAATCATCAATAATAAGCCTTGGCATGTGTCTAGCATCGCGAGAGGGAAGAAAGGAGCAGATTACAGCGAAGAAATGGAGCAAAAATCAGACATTTTCCAGTAGGGGTCTGAGCGCCCGCTCAGCTATGCTGAGTGGCCGCGCAGGAAGCTGAGCGCCCGCTCAGCTATGCTGAGCGGCCGCGCAGGGTCGGGAAATTAAAATATTTATTTTAGACTTCTACTTCTGTTTGGCTTCCAACTTCTGAGTAATCTGAGTTTTATGGGACTTCTATATAAGTAGATTCAGAGACGTTTCACGTGTGTTGAATCGTGGTATTAATCGAGGAGCGGAGGAGATAAGGAAGAAGACTGTTTTAGCACACCGCAACGAAGAGGAAGCATATTTTCTTGTGATTCTTTATTTCGTTGTAACGTTGGATGCTAGTTTTCTTTGCTTTGAACCTATTTACTCTTGTGATGTACTCTGGTTTAGTATAATTAGTTTAGTTATTATTCTCTTGTGTTTATTTATCACGTTTTTATATGAACCCATGATGACGATAAGTGCTAACATGGGCTAATCGTGATCATGGGGTCATAACGGATTTACTATGGAATTCTTTAGTTAGTTGTTTAATACCTTAGTGTGTGATGATTGTATGATATCTAGTATTGGTTGTGCGTATTCGTCTTATGTGCGTCGCGAACATATAAGATAGGGTGTTAATCTCTTGTGAAGCGACGGTGGATCTCGAGATTTAGAACTTGCCATGCTAGCATAGGTTCATGTATGATGTTGCATGATTAGTGGGTAACTCTAACCGTTTTATTCGCCCTGTGTAATCAAAAGGAATAACTTGTGCTTAATTCATTATGTTGTCAATTTCTGTAGACATATAGGGACTCAATATAATTGATGCCTATTCAACTTCTATCTTAATTGTGGATGTTTGGTAGAATGGTATTAGTACAATGAAAGTTGGCTTTTATCAGTTTCGTGTTATTCGATTAACATCATCACTGTTGCATGATAAGGGTAATAACAATGACTATTGAAGGAAGTAGTAATGAAGTTGTGATCTCATGAGTGTTATAATATTGTTAATTCGAAGTGTTAATTAAGTGGTTAATTTTAGTAGTTAATTGTAGTTAACAATTAGTTAATATAATTCTAAGTGTTTTTGTCTTAATATTGAGAAGTAAACATACATTGGTAAGTGAGTTTAATTGAACATAATTAGTCTGAGTCTCTGTGGGAACGAACTAGAAAGTATTCTATATTACTTGCGAACGCGTATACTTGCGTGTATTATTAGCGCGTGATTTCGCCCTAACAATTATGCTACTATCTGATGTATATATATTCTCAATTGTTAATAAGAAAGGCAACCAATACATTCTTTCACTACTTATCATTTATAATTTACTTATTTATTTTAAGTCGTAAGTTACTTATTTTAAGATTTCTCAAATGGGCATTTAGTCTTTTTAGATTAAGGGGTCATTTGTTAAATCTGAACGATATTTTCTGAACGACAAAATATCTGAATGATCTGGACGAAGAGGTAATAAGAAAATCTGAACGAATGATGGTGTTTGTTAAATTTTCTTCTTAAATTATCTGGATGATGATAATTTACTAATTTAACTTGCTATTTTTGATAATAATTTGCTATTTTTGATAATAATAATAGAAAAGAATGTCTATTTCATTAATAAATTTTATTACAAAACATAATCAATAGAGAATTATAAAATTATTAAAAATGCTATCACAAATTCGAAGCAATATGATCCCGAAGATTGTTCATGTATTGAGTGGCTTGAGATCCCCATTGTGTTTCATTTATTGGTCCTTCCAAGTCTTCGTCATTTTCTTCTCCATCACTGGTTTGATCGCACCAATCAAACAATTCATCTTCTAATTTCTTTTTTCTTATAAAATTGTGAACGGAAATACAAGCAATCACAATATCTCCTTGCATAGAAAATAAATATGGAGCTATCTGTTTTAAGATTGTAAATCTTGCTTTTAGCACACCATAAGCACGCTCGATAACATTTCTTAATTTTGCGTGGGCATGATTAAATTTTTCCTCCTTAGTTAAGGCACGTTGACGATTAAAATCTGCTAACCAATATCTTGTGTTACGGTACGGGGTTAAATAACCGCGGGTGTTTGTATATGCTGCATCACAAAGATAATATTTATCTGCAATACAAAGTTAGAGAAAATTATTCTTTATTTTACCTTATTAAAGTATTCTCGTTTAAAAATAGTAAGAGATACATACTTGGTGGAGGAACCGGAAATCTGGAATCAGGATCAAGGGCGACCTCTGTCAATATTCTTGAATCATGTGCTACTCCCTCCCATCCAGCCCAGACAAATATGAATATCATATTAAAATCACATATCCCTAAAACATTTTGGTAACACTCACTCCTTCCTCGTCCTCTATATCGAGGTTGTTGGCCAACTGGAATAACAGCATGAACAAGTGTACCATCAAGTGCACCAACTGCTCCCTGTAGCACAATAATTAAAACATGTGAAAGCATATTAGAGAATGTTAATATTATGTTGACATGTTAATTAATAAGAAAATTAGACCATGCAAACCAATAAAAATGTCATTACTTACAGGAAATATTTTTAGCAGCTCTCTTTGTTTCCTTGAGATATTTGAATTTTGATCGAAAGGTGTAGGAACTATCATTTCTTTTGCAAACTCCATCATCCCGTCCAAGACCTCATGAAAATATTTGTGTATTGTTTGTGTAGAATGTTGAAACCTACGTTTCACCTTTATAAAACGATCATTATGGCTTATAACATGTAAAAATATAGCCATTTTCTCCTCAACTGTTGAATATCGACTATCTTCCTGCCAACCACGTTGTTTAAAGTGTTTACAAAGTTGAATATATGCACCACGAGAAAGACGCATTATTTCTTGACATTGAGTGTTGGAACCTTCCAACAACTCTAATGTATAAGCAAATCCGGGCAATGCAGAATTATTATCTCTTATTCTTGGCACAGTTCTTGGACAAAGTTTTCTCAGATAACAATACATAATCATCAAGCATAGTAACTGATCAAGAATTTCCATTATCACCCTGTAAAGTACTTTCAAATTATAAATAGATAGAAAGAAACTAATAAAAAATCATAACATCTAAAAAAACATTTGTTAAAACCCTTAAATATGGATTATAATTGAAAAGTACGAAATTTGAAACCAAACCAACTTCTAAGTTTAACAAAACTGAAGAAAATCCAAATCCTAATCCAAATCAAATATGAAACCGAAAAAAGCTAGAAAATGAATATAACTAGATGAAAAACTAAATATCAAATCCTAATTTAGTTGACACCATTTTAACCCAGTGTTCATTCTCCTCTGCATCAAGGAGCATCCACTGTTCTCTATACTTTGCACTTTCACAAAAAATTCCAAGAGCCTTTCGATGTAAGGGATTTGTTGCTCCCCATCCAAGACTATTCAATTTCTCTTTGCATTATTTAAGTGATGGTCCACTATTGGTCTGAACCATCAATATTAGTGCATTGGTCATCTCATCTTCAAACTTTGTAGTTTTGTAAGTTTTGGTGATATTTTAGCTTTTTTCTTTGGATTTTCTTGGACAATTGGAGTCGAAGTATTTGAGCGACTTTCTTCGATTATTGGAATCTCTATGTCATCATTTATATCAATAGTCATGTTCTTCTTAGAGCTAGGCCCCCATCCACTAACTCCCGTGGCAGCAGTGTCATCATAAAGTTGGGTTCAAAGTTCAGGATAGCTCAAAGGTGTGGTTTTCAATGTGTCCACAATCTTATTTCCCTGTGGAAAACAAAATAGAGCAAATTTCATTTATGATGTGGTTCTTAAATTGATTGAATATAAATTAAAAAGTTACCTTTTTAAGTTGATCTCATTCTGCTTCTGTGAAGTTGAATGTATTAGTTGTCGGATCATAATGATTCCCAGTTTTGGATTTGACTCGACACCAAGCAACATATCGGGATCTCAGATAATCATATCGGTTTCTCATCTATCTAGCGTCAACCTCAAAGTTGTGGATTTTTTTAAGAATTTCTCCCACTTTTATCCATGAATGTGGCTTAAGGTTACTACCTAGCCTACCACTAGAGGTAACTTCCTCAATGCATGCTTCCAGAAATGTTTTAGTTATAAGTTCACACCTCCACAATACTTTTTTCTTTTTCTGCATTTCGCTACTTTGATTTTGGCTATCACTAGCTTGAGTTTGGGTTTCACTAGCTTTGTCCATACCTACAAATCAACCACATCACTGAGTAATTTGTAGCTAATTTTCGGTATGTACCAGTTATAGTATAAGGCCAAACTTACTTTGAGGCTTGGCTACCTCAAAGGAGAAAATTATAAACCACAATCTGGCAAGTGTAGGAGTAATACTCTGTGGACTTTAACACTTTGTACTGATAGAGGACTAGATTACAATGATCCACTATATCACATGTTATTTATATTTTAACAAACTTTTTAAAGCGACTGTAGATGCAGCATACACGCACAGAGAAAGCATATAACAACGCCTATATGTAGATGACTTAATCCTGTGGTTCAACTACCTGTAAACTGATATACCAGTGCTCATAATCTAGTGTGGTTAGCCAACATTTCAGATTCAAAATTTGAGTACTAAACAAATCGAGTTGTATAAACAATGACCACTCTATCTCAAAAATATGAAATACATTCTCTGCAACCTAAAACAACAATCAATCAATTAACTTACCAACAAACACACTCATTCACAAAGCAAACTCACATATTTCCAACTCGAAAAAAATGATAAATATACACAACTTATAACTCACCTAAAGGTAAAGGAATGGTAATTTCAGAAGAGCAATCACATTGACAAACAGGACAAGAAAACCTGACACTTGAATCTCCACTATAATGCCTAAACAATTATCTTCTCACAGTATACCCAAATAAACACAACCCCACCAAAAACAAAACCAATCTAAAAATCCCAGAACTACAAAACCACTTATTACCAGATGGGTAAGCCACTTTACAGTTTTTCTTCAGTTTGGTAGGTACAGAGTTGTATATTATATTATACTTCAAATAAGCAAGCATATTAAACCATGCTCATAAACTGTTCGTTTCCCAATCATGGACTTGTTGGCCGAGATATTGCATTTAAATATTTGGTGATTGCTACATTATTAAAATAATGTAGCATTAGCATGAGTATGATAACAAGCGCTGACATTAGCAATATGACATCATGGTGACCACGGAGGTACTGTAGCAAGCTTGGTGAACAGATTTTTAGTTCAATAAAAGCCTTTTTTGTAAAGACAGAGCAGATATACATAAAAACAAAGTTCCCCTGCTCATTTTTCCCCCTAATCATTTATCTCTCTATTTTTTTTATACAGAGTATTTAACTTTTTAAAAATCATACACATTCAAACCAGCTACAAACGTTGCAGAGAGCAAGACAACAAAAGGATGCTGACACCATATAAGATCTAAATAACTGCTTCTAAGATATAATTTGATTGGTTGATGCTTAAAGCACAGCGATTATTTTATTATTTTCTTAGAAAATTCTATTATTCCAAGTGATTCAAATTGTTAATAATGGTACTTGCTATGCATGCATATTTCATGTTAATAATGTTTCCAGAGAGATAATTAATTCATAAGCATGGCATATAGTATATCAAGTCAACTCAATCCCAGATTACATGTTGATGTACGAGTCTACGAGATATGATAGAAAAACTATTTGCACAAGTATTGAACAACGTGTGCCCCTATTGTTCAAGGTAAGATTTATATTTTAATCAGGCATGTGCAGAAAAAAAAACTAATCAGATCAGGGAATATCATAGTTGAGGTAAATTACATTCACATATAACACATAAACTGGTAGTCTTACAGAAAGTGCACAAGGCAGAAATGCGTGTACAAAAAAAGCTAGACAAGAATTAACATTTAGCAAACACAGTATATGACTAAAGGGAGTAGCATTTAGCAAACACAATATAAGACTAAAGGAAGAGGTCAATCAAAACAAGGGCAACTGAAAGAGCAGATCAACCAAAACAAAGGGTTGACATCGCCCAATCCCCGACCAAGAACAAAGGGTATCAGACAAACAAATTTATCCGTAAAAAATATAAAAGAATGGAGAAAGGCTCGTACCTGATAAAACTAGAAGCGAAGAGAATTAGCAGATGAGAAGAAACTAGATAGCCGATTAAATACCCAAATAGCAGAACTGATATGAACAAGAAGTAGTGATAAGAACGGGCGCTAAAAAATCTAAAAATTCGGTGAATATGATGTAGAGGAGAGTTACCTGGACGATTTAGCCAGAAAATTAAGGATGAGTCGTTCAGTGGTTTTTTCGTGGTCGTCCAGCAAGTTTTTATCGTCCAAATCTTCAAAACTGTTATCAAACAATCTTAATGAGGCCCAATCTGAATGAGCCCATAAGTTGTGTCATTCAGTTGTTATCAAATTGGCCCCTCATTTGTTAAATCTGAACGATATTTTCTGAACGACAAAATATCTGAATGATCTGGACGAAGAGGTAATAAGAAAATCTGAACGAATGATGGTGTTTGTTAAATTTTTTTCTTAAATTATCTGGATCATGATAATTTACTATTTTAACTTGCTATTTTTGATAATAATAATAGAAAAGAATGTCTATTTCATTAATGAATTTTATTACAAAACATAATCAATAAAAAATTATAAAATTATTAAAAATGCTATCACAAATTCGAAGCAATATGATCCCGAAAATCGTTCATGTATAGAGTGTCTTGAGATCCCCATTATGTTTCATTTATTGGTCCTTCCAAGTCTTCGTCATTTTCTTCTTCATCACTGGTTTGATCGCACCAATCGAACAATTCATCTTCTAATTTCTTTTTTCTTATAAAATTGTGAACGACAATACAAGCAATCACAATATCCCGTTGCGTAGAAAATGAATATGGAGCCATCTGTTTTAAGATTGGAAATCTTGCTTTTAGCACACCATAAGCACGCTCGATAACATTTCTTAATTTTGTGTGGGCATGATTAAATTTTTCCTCCTTAGTTAAGGTACGTTGACGATTAAAATATGCTAACCAATATCTTGTGTTACGGTGTGGGGTTAAATAACCGCGGGTGTTTATATATGCTGCATCAGAAAGATAATATTTATCTGCAATACAAAGTTAGAAAAAATTATTCTTTATTTTACCTTATTAAAGTATTCTCGTTTAAAAATAGTAAGAGATACATACTTGGTGGAGGAACCGGAAATCCGGAATCAGGATCAAGGGTGACCTCTGTCAATATTCTTGAATCATGTGCTACTCCCTCCCATCCAGCCCAGACAAATGTGAATATCATATTAAAATCACATATCCCTAAAACATTTTGGTAACACTCGCTCCTTCCTCGTCCTCTATATCGAGGTTGTTGGCCAACTGGAATAACAGCATGAACAAGTGTACCATCAAGTGCACCAACTGCTCCCTGTAGCACAATAATTAAAACATGTGAAAGCATATTAGAGAATGTTAATATTATGTTGACATGTTAATTAATAAGAAAATTAGACCATGCAAACCAATAAAAATGTCATTACTTACAGGAAATATTTTTAGCAGCTCTCTTTGTTTTCTTGAAACATTTGAATTTTGATCGGAAGGTGTAGGAACTATCATTTCTTTTGCAAACTCCATCATCCCGTCCAAGACCTCATGAAAATATTTGTGTATTGTTTGTGTAGAATGTTGAAACCTACGTTTCACCTTTATAAAACGATCATTATGGCTTATAACATGTAAAAATATAGCCATTTTCTCCTCAACTGTTGAATATCGACTATCTTCCGGCCAACCACGTTGTTTAAAGTGTTTACAAAGTTGAATATAAGCAACACGAGAAAGACGCATCATTTCTTGACATTGAGTGTTGGAACCTTCCAACAACTCTAATGTATAAGCAAATCCGGGCAATGCTGAATTATTATCTCTTATTCTTGGCACAGTTCTTGGACAAAGTTTTCTCAGATAACAATACATAATCATCAAGCATAGTAACTGATCATGAATTTCCATTATCACCCTGTAAAGTACTTTCAAATTATAAATAGATAGAAAGAAACTAATAAAAAATCATAACATCTAAAAAAACATTTGTTAAAACCCTTAAATATGGATTATAATTGAAAAGTACGAAATTTGAAACCAACTTCTAAGTTCAACAAAACTGAAGAAATACCAAATCCTAAGCCAAATCAAATACGAAACCGAAAAAAGCTAGAAAATGAATATAACTAGATGAAAAACTAAATATCAAATCCTAATTTAGTTGACACCATTTTAACCCAGTGATCATTCTCCTCTGCATCAAGGAGCATCAACTGTTCTCTATACTTTGCACTTTCACAAAAAATTCCAAGAGCCTTTCGATGTAAGGGATTTGTTGCTCCCCATCCAAGACTATTCAATTTCTCTTTGCATTCTTTAAGTGATGGTCCACTATTGGTCTGAACCATCAATTTTAGTGCATTGGTCATCTCATCTTCAAACTTTGTAGTTTTTGTAAGTTTTGGTGATATTTTAGCTTTTTTCTTTGGATTTTCTTGGACAATTGGAGTCGAAGTATTTGACCGACTTTCTTCGATTATTGGAATCTCTATGTCATCATTTATATCAATAGTCCTGTTCTTCTTAGAGCTAGGCCCCCATCCACTAACTCTCGTGGCAGCAGTGCCATCATAAAGTTGGGTGCAAAGTTCAGCATAGCTCAAAGGTGTGGTTTTCAATGTGTCCACAATCTTATTTCCCTGTGGAAAACAAAATAGAGCAAATTTCATTTATGATGTGGTTCTTAAATTGATTGAATATAAATTAAAAAGTTACCTTTTTAAGTTGATCCCATTCTTCTTCTGTGAAGTTGAATGTATTAGTTGTCGGATCATAATGATTCCCAGTTTTGGATTTGACTCGACACCAAGCAACATATCGGGATCTCAGATAATCATATCGGTTTCTCATCTGTCTAGCGTCAACCTCAAAGTTGTGGGTTTTTTTAATAATTTCTCCCACTTTTATCCATGAATGCTGCTTAAGGCTACTACCTAGCCTACCACTAGAGGTAACTTCCTCAATGCATGCTTCCAGAAATGTTTTAGTTATAAGTTCACACCTCCACAATACTTTTTTCTTTTTCTGCATTTCGCTACTTTGATTTTGGCTATCACTAGCTTGAGTTTGGGTTTCACTAGCTTTGTCCATACCTACAAATCAACCACATCACTGAGTAATTTGTAGCTAATTTTCGGAATGTACCAGTTATAGTATAAGGCCAAACTTACTTTGAGGCTTGGCTACCTCAAAGGAGAAAATTATAAACCATAATCTGGCAAGTGTAGGAGTAATACTCTGTGGACTTTAACACTTTGTACTGATACAGGACTAGATTACAATGATCCACTCTATCACATGTTATTTATATTTTAACAAACTTTTTAAAGCGACTGTAGATGCAGCATACACGCACAGAGAAAGCATATAACAACGCCTAGATGTAGATGACTTAATCATGTGGTTCAACTACCTGTAAACTGATATATCAGTACTCATAATCTAGTGTGGTTAACCAACATTTCAGACTCAAAATTTGAGTACTAAACAAATCGAGTTGTATAAACAATGACCACTCTATCTCAAAAATATGAAATACATTCTCTGCAACCTAAAACAACAATCAAACAATTAACTTACCAACAAATACACTCATTCACAAAGCAAACGCACATATTTCCAACTCGAAAAAAATGATAAATTTACACAACTTATAACTCACCTAAAGGTAAAGGAATGGTATTTTCAGAAGAGCAATCACATTGACAAACAGGACAAGAAAACCTGACACTTGAATCTCCACTATAATGCCTAAACAATTATCTTCTCACTGTATACCCAAATAAACACAACCCCACCAAAAACAAAATCAATCTAAAAATCCCAGGACTACAAAACCACTTATTACCAGATGGGTAAGCCACTTTACAGTTTTTCTTGAGTTTGGTAGGGAGAGTTGTATACTATATTATACTTCTAATAAGCAAGCATACTAAACCATGCTCATAAACTGTTTGCTTCCCAATCATGGACTTGCTGGCCGAGACATTGCATTTAAATATTTGGTGATTGCTACATTATTAAAATAATGTAGCATGAGCATGAGTATGATAACATGCGCTGACATTAGCAATATCACATCATGGTGACCACGGAGGTACTGTAGCAAGCTTGGTGAACAGATTTTTAGTTCAATAAGAGCCTTTTTTGTAATGACAGAGCAGATATACATAAAAACAAAGTTTCCTTGCTCCTTTTCCCCTAATCATTTATCTCTCCATTTTTTTTATACAGAGTATTTAACTTTTTAAAAATCATACACATTCAAACCAGCTACAAACGTTGCAGAGAGCAAGACAACAAAAGGATGCTGACACCATATAAGATCTAAATAACTGCTTCTAAGATGTAATTTGATTGGTATTATTTCATTATTTTCTTAGAAAATTCTTTTATTCCAAGTGATTCCAATTGTTAATAATGGTACTTGCTATCTATGCATATTTCATGTTTCCAGAAAGATACTTGATTCATAAGCATGGCATATAGTATATCAAGTCAACTCAATCCCAGATTATATGCTGCTGTACGAGTCTACGAGACATGATAGAAAAACTATATGCACAAGTATTAAACAACGTGTGCCCCTATTGTTCAAGGTAAGATTTATATTTTAATCAGGCATGTGCTGAAAAAAAAACTAATCAGATCAAGGAATATCATAGTTGAGGTAAACTACATTCACATATAATACATAAACTGGCAGTCTTACAGAAAGTGCACAAGGCAGAAATGCGTGTACAAAAAAAGCTAGACAAGAATTAACATTTAGCAAACACATTATATGACTAAAGGGAGTAGCATTTAGCAAACACAGTATAAGACTAAAGGAAGAGGTCAATCAAAACAAGGGCAACTGAAAGAGCAGATCAACCAAAACAAAGGGTTGACATCTCCCAATCCCCAACCAAGAACAAAGGGTATCAGACAAACAAATTTATCCGTAAAAAATATAAAAAGGCTCGTACCTGATAGAACTAGAAGCGAAGAGAATTAACAGATGAGAAGAAACTAGATAGCTGATTAAATACCCAAATAGCAGAACTGATAAGAACAAGAAGTAGTGATAAGAACGGGCACTAAAAATCTAAAAATTCCGCGAATATGATGTAGAGGAGAGTTACCTGGACGATTGAGCCAGAAAATTAAGGATGAGTCGTCCAGTGGTTTTTTCGTGGTCATCCAGCAAGTTTTTATCGTCCAAATCTTCAAAACTGTTATCAAACAATCTTAATGAGGCCCAATCTGATTGAGCCCATAACTTGTGTCATTCAGTTGTTATCAAATGGGCCCTAAGTACTTTTAAATGATTAACTACTCTCTTTTTGTTGAGAGGATGCCATAGAAAAACGTCCCCATCATATTTTCTATTTCTCCATCTTTTATTTTAAGTATCTCTTGACGATAACAGTTCTTTGAAATGGTTGGCCTGAACAAAAGAGAATAGAAAAATAGAAATCAAGAAACTTTAGGACATTGGAAAATTTTGTCAATAAATATTATGCTTCATGTTTTTATATATTTCGTGTGTATCTCTGATGGTAAATAAAATTAATAATCACATCTTCTGCCATTGTAAGGTGCATTAGAAGGATGTGATTGGTATTAAGGTACTTGTCACAGGACTCCAATAAGGCATGCCTATAGGCATATTTTTTGTCAAAAGGCATGCACAAATGGCTTGTCATTTATCAATTAAATATAATAAAATATTTAAAACATAATTTTTATGCTTATATACAGTGAACTTGAATATAAAATTAAAGTTAGTATAGTAACAACCGAATACCATCGTAATACCTAATTATATTATTAACTTTTTAGATATTCAAATATATGTAAATATTTTAGAATTATATTCATTATTTCTGAATATTTCTAATATTAAAATAATTATTAAAAAATAAAAAAAAATAGTAAAAAGGCATGCCAAATCATGAAAAGGCATGCCTGGCTAATTGACGTCATCGCATGCCCATCTTGGCATGCCCGTGCCGCTGTGACATGCACCATATGGTAACACTTAGGACTACTTAGGGCTGTACAGGTAATCACAAATTGCTCGCACCATTTGCAATTGCACCGTTTTTTGTGAATAACCGCAAAATGCGGATCAAATGCGAATAGAAATTACACGAATCGCATATCTGTGAATTGACCGCGGATTTGATTTTTAAATAATCGTAAAAATCGAACCGCAACCACAAACCGCTATATATATAATATAATATATAATATATATTATGAAACGCAGAAACAACCATATATAAACTATTGAAAGAACAAAAACTTGAGCTCTAAGCCCAATATGTCCACCTCCAACCCTAATTTTTTTCAATCATATCCTCTGCTTCTTCGACTCTTTCTTTTATCATCTTTCTATCTCGCTTATGCTTAGTAGTTAACGCTCATATGATTTCTTACACTTATCAGGTAAATATTTGATCTCATTTCTCTATCATTGTTTATACTCTATATATATATAGCCCTGTGTATAATTAGATAAGTGAATTTGTTTCAAGAACAATCTCGAATTTAACTAATATTTGTTTGTTTGGATTTTTGTACATAGATTCAATGGAAGCAAATTCTCTAACACCCATGGATTTATAATTTGCAGTAACCACTTGTACTCTTGTAGTTAGACCTAGCAATACTGGTGTACGACACATGAACACGGTACAAAACAACACGAATAATTAGTGTTTTGGTTGAAATATTTGGTACACGAACACGAAAGTACACGAATACGAAAAAACACGAATATAATTAGTGTCGGGTTTGGATTTCCAATATAGGTACACGACACGGAACGAAAATACATGGAATAAATAAATAATTAAATTTTTAAAAATATATAATATACATATATATACTAAATACCAAATGTGAATTTTACCTATTTTAAATAATATATATATATATAATTGTAAATACTAAAACATATTTTATTGTTCCTTGACTATGTGAGTGAACACTTCACCATTTAATTATCTATTACATTTTTTAACAATTAATATTTTTCGTATATAATTCGTGTACTTTAGTGTACTAAACCGGGTAAATATGAATATATTAGTTTCGGGTTAGTGTCACCAAATTGGTACACGAATGCAAATCCAGGTCGGGTTAGGGTTTAAAGTTTGGTACACGAAAACACAAAAGTACACGAAACGTATGTATAAGACACGGAACTTTGTCAGGTCTACTTAGTACATTTTATTTTTACAAATTTTTAAAATTTGATAAGTATAATTGTAATGAACTATTTTTATTTTCATTTATCGTACGAGTCGATGGTTGAACCGCAAGTCGATCCGCACCAACCCCAACCGCACGGTTGAAAAAGTCGCGATTAACCGCAACCGCAAATGCGACTGAGTGTTGAGATTTAAGAAAACCGTTATACGTGGTTTGGTGCAATTTTGACCTCCAAACCGCACCAAACCTAACCGCGTACACCCCTTAGTATCACTCATCACCTCCACAAGAACCTAGTCAATATGGGGAACACTGCAGTTTGAAACTATAGAAAGGCCTGATAAGCTCTCCATTGTCGTAATTATCATAATTCCAGGATTCTAAAGAGGTTTAGGTAATTGTAATCTCACCTTTGGTGTTCTACATGTTTCTTACTTTACTTTTCTACAATCTTCCCTCATCTAACTACTAGAGGAACGTCGATTGATGAGACCTTTCACCGTACTCTGGAATTCAATTCTGTGTTGTATATTCCGAGGTGTAATAGAGTGTCCGAGTTACTGCAGAAGTTGGTGTATATTCCCGGAATATTAGCAGCTTGTGGTTCTTGATCTCCAGAGAGAATGTCAATTCTTTAGTTTACTGCAGCCCGGCTAGTATTAGAGCATGAGTTTGTCTACTTAACAATTGTATATATACTCATAAGCGCAGTAAGTAACCAGATCGTGCCAACAGGCATGAGGCTATTGGGGAACATAATTTACCTTTTTATCACTGATGGATTAGCCTAATCTCATTCAGTACTGAATATAGGGATAATCTCAACAGCTGACACCTCCATTACTTTTGCATATATATAATATAGAGGAGGATATTCATATCAAAGCATTAAAATCCTCAAAATTCATATAATCCAAGCAGCTTATTGGTTAAAATTCATCAAATAAAGAATCAAAGACTGTTTGATTTGATAATATTGTAATTATTACAGCAAAGAAATTTAGAAAGGAAGGGCACTGTATAAAGCCTTAGCGGAAATATGTTATATCAATCTAAGAATCATTTATTTGGGTAGAGGGATCGGTGGAAAAATAATGCTAAATGTATCAAATTGAATACGAAAAATTGTTATAAAATGATATAATATCAATATTATATTGTTGATATCGATATAAGTAGAGGCATGTATACTGAAATAGAACTATCAAGATATAGCACATGACATTTGATAAATTTGAACACGATTATCTGCTTAATATTATCTAATCGGAACTTCCTATACATAAGTTGTATAACTTTTACATCCTTTATCCTTTGGAAAATATACAAAATTGTGTATATAATAACATGTGATGGGTTTAATTGGAGGGTGAAGGACAAATTTAGCCTATTTTTACATAAAATTGACAAAAATAACCAATTTCTGAAAAGTTGACCAACTTTAGCCGATGGGATACCCAACTGTCAGTGGAGTAACCACTTTATACAAGATACCCAACTGGCAGTGGAGTATCCCCTATATGAAATACCCAACTACCAGTGGAGTATCTTATACAAATTGGGATACCCAACTGACAGTGGAGTATTCAATCGGTCAAAATTGGCCACTTTTTTCACAATGACTATTTTTGTTAAATTTTTTCAAAAATCGGCTATTTTTGTCATTTTTTCTTAATTGGATGACCCCCTTTATATTCATATTAACAAATCCAATTAAAATATCACATTAAAATACCCTATATCAATTGGCATGTTATTCTCTACAAAAAATTTGTACAAAATTTTGGACAACCAACTCTACTCCTTTTAATATGATAATACATATTAAAAGTTTACTGCAATAACGATATCTTCTTTCTTTTAATCGAACTTTCATGGCATCTTCCCCTAAAATATTTAAATTAACAAAACATTTCACCAGAATTGGAGTTTCATATAATATATGATTCCAGCACAACAATCGTCAACTTGATGTTACAGACTTCTGGGTAGTATAGGAGCTGGCTCTGAGTTTTCTCTACTTGATTATTAATAGGCATGGGATTAATTGGTATATATCTTTGTCGCCGGCCAGGTTATGCTGTCCTACTGATTATCAAGTATAAATAAACAAGTTAAAGCTTTCCCTGTTAATATATATTTATAGCATTTGTACGAATTTGTCCTTGATATGTTTACTTTAGCATACTACTACTTTGTCTAATTTTACCTTCGTAAGAACAAGCATGGCACAGGTTTAGTTAATCCTTCATAAGATCCTGCAGTACTTATGATTTAATTGCTGAACCCTCCTGTTAGATCAATTTATTTTATATTTAAATCATTTGTAGGCTTTGATATGTTTCTCATGTTTTCGAAATTTTTGAATATATGACTGTTTAAAGTATCCGGTGTTCTTAGAAAATTCCGTTTCTCGTTTCCCGTCTTAAGAAATGAGAAACAGAAGCATGGATTTTGTGAAATGATATTTATAGTAAAATGGAATGACATGTTTGAATAATTAACGAATAAAGTAAGGATAAATAAATAAGAGAAAAGAATAAAGTAGAAATTGTGTATTTGAAAAGTTTTATGCGGGGATCCCCGACTAACAAGTATTACTGCAATTTGAACCATAAACTAAGGTTGTGTAATTGTCTTTATCATTCTTATGTTGTCCTATCTGGTCCTAACCAAATTTTTTATATTTTTCTTTTCTTTTTTAGGATGTTCTTTCATTTTTTTACATTACAAAAAATTATTTAAAGGACCAAACTTTATACAATATTAAAAAAGTTAACATCTTATTATTTTCTGCATTTTCAATAGTTTTCTAACACACTCTTTAATATAATATAAGATATTGATTTTCAGTGATTTAATGTTGGCTAATTTCAATATTTTTTCTTATATTCACTTCTTATTTTATTTTATATCATTAAAATAAGCTATGTCCATAAAAATATAAAAAAAAGTGGATAGAGAGAGAATGTTTTCTTATAAATTATTACTGGCCAATAACCTGCGATGCACGAATTACTTTTAACACGAATGATTATTAATAATATATTTTATCTTAAAATTATTTATATTTTGATATATATTCACAATAATTGGAAAATAAATTGAAGAACATAATAAGTTATAATAATAATTTTTTTATGATAATTTGAGACTTCACTGAAAATAAATAATATAATATAATATGTTATTTACGGGACTCGAGTCCTGAACTTGAAGAAATTGTCGATATAAAGAATATAAAAGTTTAAATATAATAAGCTGTTGACGGGTTTCAAACCCTGAATCCATGAGAGCAGTTTAAATATTAATATTGTATTATTTTATTATTGCATCCAACGGTTCCCATCTATCTGATTTTAGATTTGACGGTTGTTATTTTTCGTACCAAACAACTGTACCGAATAACCGACCTATATTGTTATAATGAGGAGTGTTAAGTTACCCAAAAATCTTCCCCAAATATTTTATCAAATGACGTGATTAACATGTGGCGGATATTGATTTATGAGCGCATATTTATGTACGTGGGACTCATAAGATATTTAAAATAGTTGCTATCAATTATCTAGTATGTAACACATAAGTATTTGTAGAAATTTTGGGAAAAAAACTTTGGATAACCTAACATTTCTCTTATATAATATTAGTTAAGGGTGACTAGTAGTTCCTAAAATTGAGGAAAAGTAATAGAAATTTAGTAAATTTAAGAGCGACGAGGAGCACAAGTAAAACTACCATTTTTTTCAAATTTTAATTTAAGAATTAAGAGTATAAAGAGACATTGAAGATGCTCTTGCCGCCCGAAAATTATACTTTGTTTCTTTAATCAACCCCCTTTATATTACTTTGCATTCTTTAATCCCTTTCCGGGTCTGTGCAAAAAGCATTTAATTAAGTGCGAGGGTTTATTTGGAGTAAATTTATTATTATGTACAATCTGCATAAAACCCAAGTTTATTTTTGATGTGGGTTCCGCTAAGCTTAGCTGCCCTAGTTCGGGACTTCTAACTCAGCAAGAATTACCCTTGGATCTATATTAAATATATGTCAGTATAACTACTAGCAACGCCGGTTAGGGGTGAGTAGAAAACCGCACAAACAGCAAAAATCGTCCACACCGCACCAAACCGCACGGCAAAACGCGGTTTTCAATTTTCGTGGTGTGGTTGCGGTTTGAATTTTTAATAAACCGCGCGGTGCGGTGCGGGTTGTGATTTTAAATTTCTGAAATGCGGTTAAAACCGCACCGCACCACAATATTTAATATATTATAAATATAAATATATATATATATATATATATATATATTTACACACTTATATTCCTATCGGGTAACATAAATAACCATTTTATGTTCTTAGTTAAACTGAATTTAGCAGATGGCTATAGCTTCCTTAATGAGTTATAATTATATGTTAAATTCATTAAGGAATTCAAATGTACCGCACGATCTTCTGACAAATAAAAAAGAGAATACACAATCTCTTGTTTGTATTTCTTCACTAGGAAAACCAAAATTCAAGTATTTATACTAGTGAACTAAGATGTTGCATTCTGATTAACTAAAACTATTTTCAGAAATTTGATTAAATTTAAGTTTTGAATTTATTTAATTTTTTTGAACTTGTAAAGTATAAACCGCAGTGAACCGCACCACGCCGCACCGCATTTTCGTGGTGTGGTTTATGCGATTTTCGAGGGTACGCGATGCGGTTGCGGTTTGGAAAATTTAGCAAACCGGATGTGCGGTTTGGTTTGCGGTTTGAGAAAAAAACCGCACCGCCCGCACCGCGCTCACCCCTAACGCCGGTACATTTGTTGCCTCGAGCCACGTGAAGTGGTATTATTATGTAAATGAGAGACCCAGTTGCCGTTGGAGCAAAACCGGAGAAAGAGGGGCAGGTCCTCTGACTGGCGCCTGTCCCATTTTCATATTTTATTACTTATAATTTAGTTGTTGGATAAAGTATCTGCTTTACAGTTTGCCTCTGCTTTTATAATGTTACATTTGTAACGTAAACATTTTAAAATAGTAAGTTTTTCTGTATAAATATTCAATCCTCCTTTCTTATTATTCACATTTATTGTTTCCATAAAAAAAATCTACAAAAAAGATGAATCCAAATAATCTCCCATCTTCAAATCAGCAAAATTCAAATTCTCAAAATCCAAACCCTCAATTTTCATATCCATATCCAAGTCCCTATTTTTCAAATCCACAAAATTTTACTAATTCTCAAAATCCAAATTTTCAATATCAATTTTCACATTCTCAAAATTCTCAATTTCCATTTTCATATCCACAAAATTCTCCATATCAATTTCCATATCCACCATTTTCAAATCCACAATTTGAAACCCAACAAACACCAAGCAATATCCAAAATTCTCCTGAAGCGCAAGTACCAGCCTTTGGTCGCGAAAATATTATTGATCTAAATGACGATTGCGAAGAAACCGAAGATTTACGAAAAATTACGGGTCAGTGGAGGTGGGTTGAAGATAAGCTCTTAATAAGTGCATGGTTGAATGTATTAATTGATCCACTAGTCGGTACTGATCAAAAAATCGAAGCATTTTGGGAGCGAATTCATCAATATTATGAAGAAGATAATTCTTGTGTCATTAAAAGAGGAGTTGTGGCAACGAAAAAAAGGTGGCAAAAAATAAATGAAGGTGCTCAGAAATTTGGTGCGTGTTATGATGAGGCTCAGCGAAAAATCGGAAGCGGTTCAAACTTAGACAATATAATGGAGAAATCTCACCAAGATCATTTAATTAATTATAAGAAGAAGTCTAATTTTGAGTTGCATTGGCGTGAGCTTCGTAGACATCCCAAGTGAAGAATTCTCCAACTAGTGCAAGTTCTAAAAGAACTAAATTAAGTAGTTCTGGAGTTTCGTAGACATCCAAAGTGGAAACTAGTATTTGTTTTTATTTGTTTGTAAATATATTCATTTTTTTTTCTATATAAACAAGATGTATCAATTCTTTCAATTCACATCAACATGAATCAAACACCTACAGAGAGCTTCATTAAAGAATTCACTGAAGAATTCATTGAAGAGTTTTGCAATGACACTGAAGACAATCGTCGGGTCGAGCTTTTTCATAAGATATACGGACAGAGTTCAACATCCACGCCTCAGAAATGTATTTACAGAGATCGTGAAACAGGTCATTAACGTTTGGTGAATGATTATTTTTCACCTAATCCAGTCTATCCAGAAAATATTTTTTGACGAAGATTCCGTATGAGAAGACATGTCTTTCTTCGTATTGTGGATGTTGTTTCAAATTTTGATCCATACTTTCAATAGAGAATTGATGCAGTGGGAAGAAAAGGTTTATCACCTTTACAAAAATGTATTGCGGTAATGCGTATGTTGTCATACGGTATATCTGCTGACGCTGTTGATAACTACGTTCGTATCGGAAAGAGTACCGCGGTAGAATGCTTGAAAAATTTCATCTCCGATATCATTACGATATTTGAGGGTGAATACTTACGAAAGCCAAACTCAAATGATGTGCAACGCCTATTACAGATGGGCGAGACTCGTGGTTTTCCTGGTATGATGGGAAGTATTGATTGCATGCACTGGCAATGAAAAAATTGTCCAAAAGCATGGAAGGGAATGTTCATGAGTGGTCACAAAGGAGTTGCAACAATTATATTGGAAGCGGTCGCTTCATCTGATCTATGGATCTGGCATGCATTTGATGGAGTTGCTGGATCAAATAATGACATAAATGTTTTAGATCAGTCACCAGTATTTGATGATATGCTACAAGATCGTGCTCCAGAGGTAAATTTCACTATCAATGGAAACAATTATAATATGGGATATTACTTAACTGATGGAATATATCCTGAATGGTCAACATTCGTTAAAACAATTCCACGTCCACAAAGTGAAAAAAGGAAATTATTTTCAAAATATCAAGAAAGTCCACGAAAAGATGTTGAACGAGCGTTTGGTGTGTTACAGTCCCGTTTCGCAATTGTACGTGGTCCGGCACGCTTTTGGGACAGAGCAGATCTTGGGAGAATCATGAAAGCATGCATCATAATACATAATATGATTGTTGAAGACGAGAGGGACACATATGTCACTCAATTTGGTCCCCTACCAACTTATGATGATGCAACAAATGGATTACCGGAACCAAATTTAGGTAAAGAATCTTTTGTCCCGTATGAAAGGTATATTCAAAATAGTATGCAGGTACATGATAAACGGATACATTGTCAATGACTTGGTTGAGCATATCTTGCACTTTCATAATAATCGTTAATTTTTTTTAATATTGTAATATTTGAATTTAATATTTTCTCGTGTAACATTTTTTATTTAGTATTCTAAATAATATGTTGCATTTTAATTACTGGGTTTTTAATTTATTAATAATCTTAAAATTTTAATCACTTTAATTTAATTATTATAATTTTAATTTTATTTTAGAGTTCAAAAGTAAATTTATTTTATTAGTAAATTGAATAAATAATATTAATTTATATTACCCAATTCTACCAAAAACTAAGCTGCAAAATATAAAAATAATATATTCAAAACCGTAAAATGGGCCGCCGTCGTAGAGCATTGGCCAGTTTTTCTACTAACCTACTTTTCCTTACTTGGAATCTACGTGGAGTCTAAAAAATTAAAAAACAGGGACTGGACGCTGGGGATGCTCTCAGTCTCACAAAAAAGTTAAAATCATATAGGTTACTTTGCTCCCTATCAAATCTTTCAAGTCGGTCAATGCTTACAATTTGTATGTACAAATGGCAGCGGTCTTCATTAAAACGGATAGCACTTTTTGGCATACAGTTACAAATGTAATAATTATCTGGCATATAGTTCCATTTTGTAGGCTACCTTCGAGTTACAGGAATGGAAGAGGGGCTAAATGTAAAAGAGAGAGTTTGTTTTGTAAGTTTAACAGACAAATCTGATACTAGTCCCTCATATTACCACAGGTTAGGGTAAAAAATGGACCGAGCAGATAACTGAAATTCTAATGTTTAAAACTGCACAGATACAACATGGATTCCTTCAAAAAAAAGACAAAAGGAAAGAAAACTGAACATGTATGATTGAGAAGTTATTGCTCAATGCATGAGATTGCTGTAAAAGTACAAGGCATTATTTAACTAGCCGATCTACAGTTACAAAACCGAAACACAAAAAAAATCATGGCATCTGCCCATCAAAGACTTGGACATTCCACCCCCCCCTATGGTGGAAAAAAATAAGATGAAATCTCACTTATTTGATTCAATAAACTCTCGGTACTCTCTCTTCATTTTAACCCCCGATACAGTCCTGTAAGTCAAACACAAATGTAAGAATGCATATTTGAATAACGTAACAGCTGTAAAGTTGATGTAAGATCAGACTTAGCAATATAACAGGTATTGGAGCGTTCATGCAAACTGAAGGCTAAGAAAATTATCTTTCAGATTATGGAAACATCATAGATAGTTGGGGGATCAGAGCCTGCTTTCATAGCACTATGAATTCAGCCATTATTTATTGGAAGTATTAAAAGTGACTCTACTTGCTCCTCTTTTATTTTACATATAACATACATGTAGTTTGTTAATTTAAGGTATGAATTATTATATTAAATTAGTTCCTTTTCTATATGTAATTTAACACGGAGTTTTGCTACTTTCATTTTCAATGCAAACAGATATGTAGGACCCCTAATTACAACCAATGCAATGAGTTGGGACTTGGGATGATGGGCATACATGGTGAGTTCCTGGCCATAGAGTTTGTATATGGTCAGTAGCACACCATTTACTTCGTACTTGGTAATGACAAGCTTAAGGAAAAATAAAAAATAAGAGAATGCATTTCTTGTCGTGACTCATGATACAATGAAGTGCAACGAAATGAATTACATATATACACACATGCATATTTCTATATTTCATGAAACTCCCATGAACTAGGTAGCGACTTAATTTAAGAGTTAGCTACTATAGAGTATCAGGAGTTGCGCCAAGTTATTGTGTATTTTCCGCTTCTACCAACTTGTATTCTAGACTTTTATAAAGCAGACAAAATATACCCAGTGTATCCCACTCGTTTTTAGACTTGTACAGAGATTTTTAACGCCTATCTCTTTCATTTCCCGTAATGTAGCATCAAAGCTTAATGTGATGAAACCAAGCGACTGTGATGTATTTGATCTAGTTCTCAGAATTAGCATTTTAAATTTAGCTAGGCCAAGTTAATTAGCAAAAAAAAATAGCTAGACTAAGTTATCAGTTTTATAGTTTATCTTAGTTTCATTTTCCATTTTTAGTAGGTTTCATGAGTAGTAGTCAGGTGACTATCTTTATGTCCTCTCAAGTTAATTAATTACCACTTATTAGATTTTCGCTTAGTAGGTTTACTTGTTTATCATGTCCAGTAAGATCTTACATTCCTTACTGATGGGTTGGAACGGCGGCCATGCTTTATACTCTATTTGGTGTTTGAGTGTGACAAAAATTATTTAATGTTTTTTCCTAGAAGAAAAGCATGAAGATAAAAGCTACAAACCTGATCATTTCCTTATTCTTAAAAAATTGCACGCATGGTGTGCCCATAATACCAGCTGCTTCCGCAACTTCTTGATCTTCTTCAATATCAATCTCAACAAAATGTACATTCTCATCATACTCGTCTATCACCTGAAGATTGAAAAGAGTCACAAGAAGCTCATAAATATCAAAGACAAATTAATCAAAAGTAACAAGCTTGTTCTGAATACTTCTATAAAAATCAAACAATACATGTTTAATATTTCGGTATGAAGAAATTTGTGTAATGAGCATTAATAAATTAAACAAAATATTAGCTTGTAACAAATGCAATGCTTGGGGGGGATTCAAATTTTGTTATTAATACTTATATTAATTTGTGCTTGCTACAATTCAATTTTATTTAGTTTCTAATTTAAAAATATAATTTCTGGCAATTTTATTTTTAGAGTCAAATTCCATTCTTTCTTTAGGGAAGTAAATAATTTATTGCCTCCGGGTGTGTAGCTGAGTTGGTGAGAGTGCTGGTTACTACTGACCAAAGCAATCAAGGTTAGATGAAGTAGAACCCTTGACCTATTCCTAATAATATATAAATATAATCTCATTTCCTGTATTTTCAGGAAAATGAACCCTCGACTGAACTTACTTAGAATCTTTTCTTTGGGGTTGACCTAAACACCCCCACCCCCACCCCCACCCCCTGGGTGTAAGCCAACTTTGACCCATTTTCCAAATCAAAAAATGACATAAATAACCGGTTTTGAATTCTTATACATTTGTAGCCGGCAGAATACGCATCACATAAAAATGGAGTATTAGTATTACGCATTTTGGAACAGAGTATTTAATATAGAATATGTATTCTCCATGTGAGTGACGAAAAAAATATTAATTTTTAATGCTCAATACGCAATTACCGTGGGAGTAACATGTTTAGATAGCAGTGAATACGCATTCATAGTTTAGGTATTATGCAATACATACGGTAGCTCAATATCACATTGAGAAGATAAACATGGCGGTAAATCGGTGGAGGAGAAGACCAAGAGGCTTCACTCTCCCATTCTCACTTTTCTACAAATAAACGTCTCTAGAATCTTTATCCCCTTTTGTTAATCTACTGTAAGTCTCTCATCCGTCAAAGTTGGCCACCTTTTTTGTTAAATCTGGCATCTTCGCCCCCCCCCTCTTCCCCCACATCAACCAGGGAGTAAATCTCCCGTGTAGTAGAGATTATTATATCTGTATATAAACCTAGAGCATGCATCAATAGTAAATTTTAATTCTGTCTGTCAAAAGCTCCTAATTTTCACAAAATGTTGGCCACATTTATAACAGGTATTTATGATTCATCATCTACATTAGAACTATACAGCCTTTCTTTACTAATGTGTACTACTAGAGTCTAGACATAAGTATTTGTAGTAGTATTAGCTGTTTATTCATACAATGGTATTTCGATATCTTCTTTAGAAAAAACTTCCGTAAGAAAAAATTCTTAAAAATACCATATAGGTAAAGGGAGCATGAATAGATGATCTGTACATTAGTTTTGTAATGACGCCAGGATATAATGCTATATCCCATCCAATCCCAGTAAAAAAGCCCAGCCCAAGAAAATGCACACCTCTTAATAAACCGAGAACAGAGAGATAGCTATATGTTACTTTCTTAACTATTATAGCATCAAATTAAAAAACGTGTATACTCTGAATAATGGACTTAACACCAGCCGTATTCTTGGCATTTTTCTCCCTATGTAGTCCCTTTAATGTAATAATGTGTGCTCCAAGTATCGGATGACAAGATCCTCTTTAGATATTTTTAATTTCAAACATCTCTGTATGGCCCATAAAATAGTACCCACCTTCAAAACATATCAGGGAGGAAACTGGAAATCCATGTAAGACCCCATATCTCAAGTAAGTCCATCACAAACATAAATATCACGCCACAAAATCTTTTCATTAAATTATCATGCTTTAATCTGACATGTTACAGTAAAATATGTTTGAAATGCAAAAATTAAGTTGTACCTTGCTAAGAATTGGCTTCAAGGTCCTACAGGGACCACATGTTGGTGATGTATATAGAACACAGATAAGCCTTGGACTTTCATGGTATAATTTTCTTAAAGCATACTGTGGGCCAGAAACAATCAAAATTAGGGACAAAGATAGAGTGAAAATAGCAAAAAATCAAAAAGAAAATAACTTGAGGGTTGATGAACCATAAAAAGTTAGATGTTTACATGTAAGTAATTGGCGAGGTTAAAGACATACCTGTCCCCTGTGCTTTGTAAGTGAAATGTCAAAACCTTCCTGTACATCTCTAGTCGTAAGTTCCTTCTTAACCTCTTCAGTTTGTGGCTGTGGGAACAAAAACATAAAATCAATGAGACGAAAGTTCTGCAACCCAAGAGGACTTGCGTGGCTTATACTCGTACAGTGTAAAACCGAAATGTATCCATAACTAACAGACACTTCCTATAAACATGACATAAATTAACTATACAATGCTAAAATTAATCAGGCAAACACTTACCGTTTACCAATTTGTTCTCAGTATTTTAGCTGATACGAAGACATATTTACTAGGTCATAAAATTTTGTGTCACATAAAAGCTAAACTGGGGCTGTAAGCTAAATTCTTTATTCTCAGTACGATAATTATAGGAACATTGATCAGCATTTTCTATCGTTAAAAGTAAACTTTACACTAATAAGATTATACCATTTTCCGGTCATCATTTGGTGACGTAATGATTATTAAGGAACACTAAGTGCTGCTTTTAAGATATTTCCCAAACATGTGACTACTTGCAGAGGAAATAACGAATTAGAGTTCCAGAAGTCATGTACCTGGTGGAATTCAACAAGGAGACTATTGCTTGCAAGATATCTCTCCACTGATAAGGCAGCAATACATCCTGAACCTGCTGCAGTAACGGCTTGCCTCCATTCGTGATCCTAAGCAATGCACAAGAATATCATATACAAATTATAGTTACGTACTTGAGCAAATTTATTAATGTTCAAACTACAACATATTGGCAACAAGATTCAAGTGGTTTCATTTTACCGCATATACCTCTATTACCCAAACCCTTCACTTTTTTGGTCATACCCATGTCATTTACAACATGACACGGGTATGTTTTATAGATCAAAGTTCGGCCTTCATTTATAACCTTACAGGAAACTTATTTTTTTGGAAGCAAAACATGTGGAGGACTTTTCTTGTATAATTTTTTGTTTTTGTGTTGAATACATATTAACGACACGATCGATGGAAATTTTGGTAATATTTAAAATTCGCCAACATGAAGAATGTAAAAATTTCTGTAAATTCTGGATCTCCATATACAAGCGTCCTAAAATTACAAATGCATTATAGAACAAAGGGTAATAAAAAGAAAAAGTGGACAGAGAAAGAGAACATGTTCTTTTGATGCATAACTATTGTGCATTAAATATGATGACATACAAACCTATGAAGTAATGCCTATTGCACAAGACAAAATAGAGCAAAAAACTTACAGCAGAATTACCTGTACATCTCCAGCTGCAAATACACCTTCGACAGAAGTTTTTGCAGTACCCTCCTCCACTAATACATACCCCGATATGTCAAGATCAACTTGACCTTCTAACAACTGGCTATTTGGTGAATGTCCTATCCCGTAAAACAAGCCTTTCGCCTCCAGCACTGATTCCTCACCCGTGTCTGCTTTTCTAACTAATATGCCAGACATCTGTCCTTTTGTATTGCTAACAATGTCCACAGTCTCAGTACTGAAGTGCACCGTGATATTCGGATTGTTGAAAACTCTGAAACATTCGCCAGAATCAACCTGTTAAACAAACATTCAGGAAGTTGAAACTTACATAATTTCTGATTAGTAAGTTAGTTGACTTACAAACAGAGAACATATTTAATCATCTTATATATTACTACAATTCTACAAACATAGATAGGAAGTGGAATAATGTTTTAGGTAGACAAAAAATATATGCAATCTTAACGATCAACAGCCCACAGTGTGCAACATTTGATATTGAGTATTGACAAACATAAAAAAACAGAAATCCAATTGATTTTGGCCCACCTATCTTGCATAGCTCTGGAAGCCCTTAGTTGGTCCTTGCGTACAAGCAAATGCACATGACGAGCATATTTAGTTAAGTATAATGCTTCCTCTGTAGCTGTATCACCCCCTCCAACCACAGCAAGAACCTGTCCCTTAAATAGAGGTGATGCACCATCACATATAGCACAGGCACTAATTCCTCGACTCCAAAACTCTTCTTCCCGAGGTAAGTTAAGCCTTCTTGCCGTGGCTCCAGTGGCAAATATAATGCTATGGCACTTTACCTTTAGATACAAGAAAACAGTAAAATTAGAGGGATGTAAAAATCATGTATAGTTCAAGAGGGGGGGGGGTGTGTTAGCACAGACCGGCACGGATAAGGAGCAGTCACTATATTACTATGGAATAATTTCATGACTTCTTTCATTACTTGAACAAAACTACATCTATGTATCTTATATGACCCCTTAGATAATACCTACTACGTTTAAACAAGATAACACTGAATAACAATCAAGAATGTTAAGTCCGTACAAAGCGATGATTTCTACCATGAATTACTAGAAGACATCACAGATCAGTACCAAACCTAACTCTAACATTCGGCCAAGTGAAGGAACTAATATTAGCGGATTACAAAGTGAGTAGTATCTTAGGATTTGACAGACTGTACCACTGAACATGAATGCCTATGATTCTAAATAGTAAACATTTATGTTTTATCGCACAACATGAATGCATTTGTCTGGTGAAGGAGGTACATGTTTTGAGAAACTAAAGAAGGTCAAAGAACAACATAGCATGTATCCGTGTAGAGTAATAAATACTATGATATAGAATTAACTATTTCATTTGGATGCCTAGTTTGTAGGACCAACAAACTTGGTGCTATGTGTATTGCAGGTTAAAAGCCAACTTGAGCCATTATTTTTTCCTCTAAATGACAAAATAACCATTTTTAATTTTTAAACAATTCAAGCTAATGTGATACACATATGCCAACAGGGTATTCCATAAATGGGATATATGCATTTGGAAAATGACGCATTTACAGATGGACTCTCATACATGAGCTACGCGTTTTGTAAATGCGCATCCGAAAGGCCAAAATTGGCTACCACCTTATAAAATGGTTATTTTTGTCAATTTTAACTGAAAAATAGTTGTTGTGGGCACCAGCATTGCAATAATGTACACTACTGCGTCTATACATATCATCTTTTGGAATCCATCCCATCTTTAATAAATAATCCAATTATATGACTATATAAACACTACATTTGTTCTTTGCTATATATAAACACTACATTTAGGGTATATTCAATCAATTTTAGCTCAATGATTATCCCGAGATTGTAGTAGGATATGGTAAACATAGTATACTTAATACAATAAAAAGAAAAAAGGTAAACTTAAAGACATTGAAATAGATAAATTAGAGGAAGTAGAAAGATATTTACCTTTCGGTCACTACTTTGAACAGTAAAGGGACTGGTTTTCACATCAAGGAATTCAACGTCTTCTTGAAATAATTCTGCACCCCAACGTTCAGCTTGATTTCGCATCCTGATCATAGAATTAACTTAAGTTATCTTGGATAGTAATAAAAGAACTTTACTGCCACAAAAGTACAGTGATCCTCTCTTAAAGAAAAATAAGACTATAACTCAAAAAGTTCGATTACCGGTCCATCAAGTCTGGGCCAGTTATTCCCTCTGGAAAACCTGGAAAGTTCTCTACTTCTGTTGTGGTCATCAACTGTCCCCCCGGGACACCTCCTATCTGATATCCTTCAAACACTACAGGTTTCAAATTGGCTCGACCTGCATAAATAGCTGCAGTATATCCAGCAGGGCCTGAACCTATGATAACCACATTCTCGATACCTTCAGCTGCAAGATGGCAAGAATTTTTTTTTAACCTAGGATATACAAGCTTTGAACAGAACAAAAGAAGATATAATCCCACAAAAAGACAAAAATAATGGCAAAACACTCATACAAGAAAAGTCATTCAATGAGCATGTTTCAATACATAGACTCTAAATGATAAAACATAAATGAAGTTCCAAGATGGACAGAGAATTATCTAACACGCGTGAGTATCTTAATCGAAAAAAGTAATGCTTCCGCAAGTGCAATGAACTGAATTTAAAGCATGTGGAAAGTAAAAACTTGAGAAATTTGTTACTCCTTCAGCATTACCTAAAGCTAATAAACTTATAATATGGATATAAGGACATATGTATACTGTAAGGCTAAGTGAAATTCTCCAATAGACAAAACATCCTCTAAATTTATTTACTACTGCACTCGGTGGATGTGCTACCCATTCATAAAATCATTAGGGA
Source organism: Apium graveolens (assembly GCF_009905375.1). Classification (NCBI taxonomy): domain Eukaryota; kingdom Viridiplantae; phylum Streptophyta; class Magnoliopsida; order Apiales; family Apiaceae; genus Apium; species Apium graveolens. The sequence goes on along the minus strand of NC_133650.1, from coordinate 184,324,536 downwards.
GATTTAGTGAGCTGTGGGCACATTAAGCAGGTTTACATTAACTCGAGTATGTGAGTAGCAAATATTTTCTGATATCCACCAAACGCTATAGAGTGCTTTACTATAAAATTCAAAAGACGCATTCACCAAACTACAGCAGTACGCAGGAATCTTAAAATTGAACATCTAAAATTATTTCTGAATTATCATTCTTTCACGCCTTAAATCTAAATCAACTAAACTAGTACATTCTGCATCCTCTCCACAATTAATCGAACCACAACAACAAAATAAGAAAAAAATAACAAGACATGTGAATCGAAAGGATAAACTCGAACACGTAGCAGGCAGACATATGCTATTTCTTAAATCTTCAATACATATGAACACACACAAAAACATAACTCAATAGAAACTCAATTATTTAAACTAAGCACATTGAATATGTGTGTGTAATTATGCTCAAAATACGTAAATTAAATATCAACAAATATAAAAAAATCACAAAATACATATAAGTCAAGCCTCTATAAATTAGTTACAACGTAGGTTCGAATTTTATTAAATTATGGAGATTATAAAACAATCGAAACCTGAAGGAACAGTTGGAGGTTGAGAAACAGAGGAAGAAGAGGCTCTGACGGAAACACGGTGGCGAAATAATCGAGGCGAAATAACCGAGTTGAGGCGAGTTTGACTGAGTTTGCCGAAAACAAGTGAACTAGGAAGAGTACGAGGAGCAGTTGAAATGTAAGAATACGAAGAATACGTCGGACGGGTGTGAGAGAGGGGGATTCCGACACCGTTAGCTATCTTCGCCATTTGTTTCGGACCATACAATATAGGAGGGGGGACTAGTATTGTATGATGTACAAGCCAAGCCTATAATTTTATATCTAACCCTCCTTGCTTCTAGTCTTTCTTGTTGGTTTGTGTTAATATTTACGCCCCGACCCCGAGCTTTATTCTACTTCCATCCAAACAATTTAAAAATAATAATTTTAAACCAAAATCTAGAATATTGGGCATATTATAAAAGTCTTTAGAAGACGCTTGGAGATTCAAGAAATATTTTGAAAATTGCGAAATTTGGCAGAGCTTGGTGAAGTTTGGTAAAACCTACCGGTACCTTCAAGACTTGGGAGTTTCCTAAAAAATTTTCGATACGTGAATATATATATCTAGATATATTCTAGAATAAAGTGTACGTAGTTATATAGTAGAATAAATTAGAAATATGTGTGATGTACAAGTTGTAGAATTCTTTCCAAGTGGTGGAGGGTGAGACCCTCATTTGGAGAGGCATAATGGAAAATAGAAGAAATTGAGAGAATTGAGAGCAAAGTGACAACATTCAAGTGGAAGGCAAGTGAGCTTCTTATGTGAGGATGAGTGCTAAGCTTTGTAATACTAGCAAGGGGCTAGTGTAGATCAAGGGGATCCAACTCTTGTAATATTTGGTTATTAAAAAAAAGGGTATTTGCTAGTAAGCACGTGTCTCTAATATTACATTTATGTTATATCCGCTGCATAAGTGTTAGGGCGACACTTGGAGGTAGGACCGGTATAGTAGTTCATTTGATGGGCGACAAGCGCTAGACGCCGGTACCGTTGGACTTAGAAGGGATCGAACTCTAAGGCCATGACAACTTGGTATCAAAGCTAAAGGCTAAGGAGGGAGTAATCTTGACACGAAATATGGTGAAAAAGGTTGACGAAGTTCTCGTGGCGTTCAGCGCGGGCTTGGAGAAGCTGGACGTGTGAAAGAGGAGGTCCAAGATTTACAAATTAAGGAGGTGGCACGAGAGGAGCGGGTCACCAACTTGGAGAAAATGGTCGATGAAACATGTAGCATTGTCAAAGCATAATTGGCTAGGATTGAGACGAGCAATGCATAGAGGCGGTTTCATGACGATGGAGGCACAAAGGTTGGAGGGACGTAAACTCAAGGAGTTCAATGGGGGTAAGGGACGCTAAGTTTATAAAGAAATTTCTTTGGGATGTGGAGAACTACTTTGAGGCGGTCGGTATTGTTGACAAGGCAATAAAGGTGTGTACGACTGCCCGATATCTTAGAGATAATGCAACTTTATGGTGGCGTCGGAAGCACGCCGACATGGAGAAAGACCTTTTCCATATAGGATCGTGGGGAGACTTTAAATGGGAGCTTAAAAGGTAATTTTACCCCGAGAATGTGATTCACATGGCAAGAAAGAAGCTAAGGGAACTCAAACATCGGGGCAGCATAAGGGATTACGTGAATGAGTTCATTACTTTGATGCTTCAAATTCTGAGCATGACGGGTGAGGATTTCTTGTTCTACTTTATGGACGGACTAAAGAATTGGTCCAAACAAATGCTTCAACGAAGGAACGTCAAGGATGTAGATGAGGCTATAACAGTGACGGAGTCCTTGGTGGAGTTTAAAAGAGAATCTTCTAAATCGAATACGCTTTATGAGGAGAATATTGAGGGTAGTGGTGAGGAAGATGTTGGCTCGAGAAGTGGTAGTCCACAAAGGAGGCGCGATGCAGGGGCATCATCAAGCCATTGCTCAGGTGAGGGAAAGCTTAAGAGCTATGTGCGAAAGAAGGGTGCTACGTGTGCAAGGGGCCACACATGATGGCAAAGTATCCGAAGTTGGGGTCGTTAAGTGCAATGATCCAACGTGAGGAAGAGGAGCCGAGGAGGTTGTCGACCTTGAAAAGGGTGGAGGCACCACCAATAAAACCAAGGGTGACGTATCTTGGAAATTTGAGGCTAGTTGAGGATGATCAACCCTCAACAAAGATGGAGCAAGAACACCAAGCCAGGAAGAAGGGTAAGACGTCTAAGAAAGGTGCTAAGGGCGGCACAACTAAGGGGAGTCCAAGGTCTCCTAAAGGAAAAGGAGCCGATGATAAATGGCATGTGTTATCGGGCAAAGTAGGCAACCACGGGGGCGTTGCCAAGGCGTCGCAGCAAAAATTGGGCGAGTGGGTAAGGGGGAGTCACCACTATTATCTCCAACAAAAGTCGAGGGTCGACGCGAGGTGAAGGAAATACTTGGTGAGCGACTCGTTAAAATCAGAGGATTGGCGCCGAGTAGGAAATACTTGGTGAGATGGAAGGGTGATAGTTTTTTATACTTAGTTATGGGATGAAAAAATAAAATACAAAAGATCCCCATAAATTTTGACGAAATTCCAAGTCAAATCAAAACCGGCCAACTAATATTTGCAATGGGAAATTATTTTTCGTGAGAAATTGTAACGCAACTTACGTATACGTTATTTCAATGGTGCAAAAAATTAAGAATTTGTGAAGTTATTATAACTTTCCAAGCTTTATAACATTACTAACTTAGAACCTGGGCGATGTACGAATTTTTCTAATATTTTATAATTTTTAAATATAAATTGAATTAAAATTCTTATGGTGCGAAATTATTTTATTTAAAAATTTTATATGATATGATTTTGTTGTGCAAGACATTCCTGTACTATAACAAGACTAAGTCAAATTGACAGCCCTAAGAATTAGTTGTATGATAATCTAAATTTGTATTTTATATTGTATCACTTGAGTCTGTAAAAATATAAAAGATTAGACTGGAGTATTTTTCTGTAAACAGCCTTAAGCCAAAGAATAAATTCTGGAAGAAGATCAAGAAGATCATGCCTCAGAGAAATTGTGAAGAAGTTTGGAGTTGAATAAGTCTGTTGTAGGAAAAATATTCGAAGTTAAGATATCTACAAGTCACAGATCAAGTCATATAGAGAAGTCATTTGAGAACTCCAGAATGACTTTTCGAGAAGTCAAGAATAATTTATCGAGAAGTCTCAGAGATATCGACAAGCCAAATGAAGATATGAAGATTGGAGATAGCGACAAGTCATTCCTGCATTCGAGAACTCAGAGATATCGACAAGCCAAAATGAAGATATAAAGATTGGAGATATCGACAAGTCAATTTTCTCATTAGAGATCTCAGAGATATCGACAAGTCAAAATGCCTATAGAGATCTCAGAGATATCGAAAAGTCAATTATACATGGAGAAATTTGGAGACCCCTCGACAAGTCAAGTTCACATTCGAGAACTCAGAGACCTCAACAAGTCAAGTTTACTTATAGAGAACTCATAGACCTCGACAAGTCAAAACACTTGTCGAGAACTAAGAGATCTCGATAAGCCATTATACTTATCGAGATGTCAGTTCTCTATACTACAAACTGGAGATCTCGATATGAAGCTCAAAGTACATAATGCAAACAAGTTAAATATTCAAGATTATCTATCAAAAATGGTCTAACCAGTTAGATTAAAAAGTCTACAAAAGCAGCTTGAAGAGTGCAAGATCAAAGGCCAAGATTAATTGACAAAGGAAAGTCACGAATTCACAGGATTTACAAAGATACACTAGGCCAAAAATGGAAAGCTTTAGAGATTACTTTTAGTAAGTTTTAGTACATTTTGTTGCATGCTGTGTAAATCTGTGTTTATTAATCTATAAAGTAAATATTGGTCCTTTGCTTTTAATTGTATCAAATATATCTAGAATTTCTTATAACTCTCTCAAGGAAGAAGCTAAGTTCTTTACTTACAAAGAACCTAGAATTTGTAGCAAGGCACTAGCTTAATTTTAATACAAAATTAAGTGAGTTTTGAAATATTGTCTGCACTGTTTATTTTCAGTTAACATAATATTATTGCATTTCTTATCTACTTTGTTAACCAAGCAATTAACTTTGATAAAGTCTTAAAAATAACCAAAACACATTCACATCCCCCTGTGTTGTATTCCTTACCTAAAAGTGGTATCAGAGCAAAATCTGAAAGCAAACAGATTAAAGATCTTGGAAGAATGAATACACGGAAGATTAGTAGTATAAAAATTCCTGCCTTTGACAGATCTAACTACATATTATGGAAAAAGAAAATGATGTTGTTTATAAGGATGGCCAACTCATTATATGTTCATATTCTCAAGAATGGTCCTTTCACCCCCATGGAAAGAGTTGAGGAATCTATAGATGGAGAAATGGTCATTCCAGCTCATTATGCTCCTAAAGATCCCTCACAGTATACTGAACCTGAAAAGGAGAAAGTCTCTTTGGATCGTGGCTCGCAACTGATTTTAATAGAGTCACTTGACAATGTAATGTACAATAACATTATCAACTGTGACACATCCAAACAGATCTAGAAGAAGATATATGTTAGATATATTTGAGATGTCATGTCTAATATGATTTGTGTTTAGTTTTCAGAACTTAACAACAAGACATATCAGGACTTACTGAAGTCAGAACTTAATATCATAACTTAAGTGTCAGAAGATACATATCAGAACTTAAGTGCGGGAAGACTTTCAGTTAAGGAATGAAGCTGATTTACAGGGGAAGATCGAGACTAAAATAATAGAAGATATGCATGGAAAGAGTTAGAGGACTATAACACCCTCCAAATCCGGGGTATAGATTTGGGGCATTATTAACAAGAATTACCAACTATACCTGCACAAGCGGAATATTAATATAATAATTACCCCGAACTATCACTACTCAGGATCTTTTAAGGGTTGAGGTTGGAAATAAGAATCATGCACTACACTTTATTACAAACCCAACTAAATAAAACCTGTCTCAAGAACTCTCTTTATTACAAAACTTTATTCTATCTACAGTTTCACTACGCAATCTTTTATTCAAACTACACAAAACTTTTATTCAACCCAACATTACTACTTATCCTGCTACACCTGATCTGGCAATTCAAAGCTCTCTTCGGGAATAGGAAGGAACACTCTTGGTATAAGAGGGTCCCGCTGCTTGACTCGCTTCTTGACTATGCGGGTCCTGATGGGTTTCATTCTCTACCTTAACTGTAAAACAATAGGAGTGACAATAAAAGAAATGAGCCAAAATTGCTCAACAAGCCTGCAACAATTTATATATATATATTATAAAGAGAGAGAAATAAAGAGAAATAAATGAACCAATAAGCTGCTGGTTTGAACAACCATCTGTATCTGTATATGATAATAATTTGCCAATGATGGCGAGTGCCAAATGAACAAGACTGGAAACAAGAACCAACATATGCACTATAATCTGCTGATCAGTCAGAATATAGTGCGGATCTATACCCAACTGCATAGACCCAACCAACATAAGGAGTACTCAGGCAACTATGGCCTATTAATTAATGGTCTGGGAAAAACCCAGCCTTTATAGTAACCATCCAGTCCAAGGCTGAGCATCCGGAACAATCGGTATGCTATTGATATATCCCAACACCAGGATATACCAGAATATATGTAGGGTAAAGGAATTGAAATATGAACAGGGAATTCAATAAACTGGGTAAATCAAGAATTGAAATGAAATGGAACAAGTGATAATAAATGGGTAACAGTGTATATGAACAATAATTATCAAAGAGAATTGATACGATAGAAAGGAAATATAAATCACTATTCTGAATTTAGAATAGGGGAAAAACTTGCCTTGCGCGTACTTAACCTGGTTTAATTCACTGCCTTCTGACCCTAGCTTGCTCTGCCTTGCTAACACTGAACAATCATGGAAATATAGGTGTTTAGATAACTTACTATATACGTGTATCTTTAATTGATATCACGCAACCTTATCAGTCTACCCATGCGTTTCTATCTGACTCGCATATATATACATATATTTACACAACACATTTATGCACATAATCACATATAACACGTAACACGTAAAGCACACAATTAATTTCTAGATTTATAATTATTTTTAGAATCAATTCTGGGCTTATACCTGCATTACTAGTCTTATCTGATTTTATTATAATTTTTCGGGATTTATTCGGCTCAATGATATCCCTACTAGGACCTACGAACTATCAGTTATCACCAAACCACTCTTTTTCAGAATAAATTATAACTTACAACTATTTTTATTGGATTCGTCTCATTTTTCTGAGTCTAGAGGTCTTCGTTTCACTTAAATCGGACTAACGGTTGAATTGTTATGAATTAAACACTGATAATTCAATTTATTATTCAATATAGATAATTATTACAACCTTTTAAATCCTAAAATAATTTTTAAATAATTATTTAATAAAAATCAAAGTCAAAAATAATTTTTTTATAATTTTTGGAGTTAAAATGAAGAAGTTACGGTTTATTGAAAATTATGTGATTAATTATCGAAATAATTAATCACTTTTTAAATATTGAATAAATAAATAACTAATAAATAATTAATAATTGCTTATTGAATAATCTAAAATAATAAATCTCTAATTATCAGGATTAATCACAATTTATTATAATATTTATAACGTATCGATATTTATTCGATTAGATCGATTATTTACAAATAATCGATCGATTCTATTAACGGATACGCTATTTATCGAATATCTACTATGTGCTCGAATTATAATCTAACTCAACGATTACTTACTCGTATAAATACGAGCTACTCGCCATCCTCATATAATTATCGAACTTATTACATTATTACTGAAACTTATAAGATTCGTTAATCAATTAATTATCGGTATTTAATTATACGATACAAATAATCACTACAATATTATTCGAATAACTATCGCTCGAATAATAATTCTCATTATCGAATCATTACTCGTAATAATAACTAATTATCGAATTATTAATCATATTATTTAATTATTTTTAATCCTTATTTCTTAATTAATTACCTAATTATTAATTAATTACCTAATTATTAATTAATTAGATAACTAATAAATAATTAGATAAATAATTAAATAATTAATTAAATAATTAAATTCGAATTTATAAATTAATAAAATAATTTAGAAATTAATAATACTATTTTTCAGAATTTAAAACTAATTTTTAATTAATTATTAGAATTTTTAAAATCTGATTTTGATTTACTAAAATATAAATAAATAATTAATAAATCAAAAACACAATTCAGGGAATTGGTTTCAGGTTTTGGGGATCAAACCCGGGTCGTTTCCGGGTTGCAAACCGGGTCGACCTCGGGTTATCGGGTCACGAAGAACAGCCGTCACCGTCCCAGAATCCGGCGACGGCGACGGGTTCCGGCGAGGCGAAAAACGAGCCTCCTGATCATCGTTTCTCCTCCTTTTTGACTCCGTTCGATTCCCTAGAGTTTCAGCCGTCGCCCCATAGCGTCACCACCATCAGAGAATCCCCCCTCCGCCATCTCCGACCACAAGTCGAAGTTCTCCGATGAACTTCATCGGAAAACCGAGTTCCTCCAAACATTAACCAAATTTGACGAAACTGGTGTCAATCGACTCCAAAATCAACGATCTAAACGACTCTAACAACCAAAACATCAAACAACACACAGAAAATCAAACCCGAATTCGCGATTAAAACCCGAAAATAACAACTTTCAATTCGATCAATCAAACGTTAAAAAGAATCACATAATTGAAAACTACAGATCATAAGCTTCAAAACGAATACTCACACTCTCGATTTGGACTCCGGAATCACGATCAAAATCGCCTTTGATTATGCTGCCCTGTTCTTCACAGAAACCCTAACCCTAATTCCTTTTTCTTTTTATTTTTATTTTCTGATTTTTAATTATAATTAACTGATTTAATTAATAGTAATTCAGGTATTTATATTTATGAAAATAATACCCCTAAGAAAAATTAAGGGTCTAATTACACTCCTAATAAAAATATTTGGCCCCAATTTTTATAATTTTTGGGTATTAATAATGAATTTTTAAATATCCAATAAATACAAAATAAATACTAAAAATTCCCAAAAATTGTGAAAAATACAAAAATACAAAGAAAAATGATATATGATAATTTCATAATCATATAAAAATAAAAATGTGATTTTTGTGGGGTTTTTGGTACCCGAAGGGGTCCGGAAAAGTCGTTTTTTCGCGAAAAAGGTCAATTTGTAAAACGTCTAGGGGTTCAGAATAGCGATACGGTATAGGGCATTTTTGGCAAAATAGGGCCAATGATTTTGTTTGAAATACGGGCTTTTAAAACATAGTTTTGAGCTGTACAGGTTTTGATATAATATATATAACTGACGATAGAACGCTCAATAAATATCCAAAACACGTTTGGATCAAAACAACCAACACATAACACATAGCAGTTAGGGTTCAACGACTTAACACATTTAATCACATAATAATACTCATAATTATTATTATTATAATATAATACAAGCGTAATTCCTCGGTCGTTACAAGGACTATAAGACTTGTAGAAGATATCTGATTGATATATTTTAGAAGACAGAATTATATTCAATATCAACTAGAATATATCTTGTAACTGTGTACTATATAAACATAGCTTAGGGTTTACACTATATGTGTTATCAATATCAAGAAGATTATACATTATAACCTAGCAGCTCTTAGTGATATTTGTTCATCACTGAGAGAGAACAACAGTTCATATTGTAATAGAGTTTATTAAATATACTTGATCTTTGTTACATACTTGTGTTGAAATCGATTTGATTGTATAAACAATGTATTCAACCCCCTTTTACAGTGTTGTGTGACCTAACAATTGGTATCAGAGCTTTTCTGTTAAAACACATATAGTAAAGATCCAAACAATCTTGTCTGAAGAAACACAAACCCCAACTAAGCCCACCAAAACTCAAGAAACTCCAAACACCCAAACCCACAGTCGATATGAGACTATTAGGGTTCCCATACTGAGACCTTCTGAGTATCCCATATAGAAAGTGAAGATGGCTATGTTTCTGGAAGCTACAGATCCAGAATACCTTGATAGGATTAATGAAGGGCCATATAAGCCTACCAAGCTCTCTGTTGCAGCTGCTGATCAACCAGAAAAGTCCATACCAAAGGAAAAAGGTGATTACACAGCTGAAGACATCTCATCTATTGCCAAGAATGCAAGGGTAAGGCATTTGCTGCATAGTGCCATTGATAATGTCATGTCAAACAGGGTAATTAATTGCAAGACTGCAAATGATATATGGGATGCTTTGGAGACAAGATGCCAGGGAACTGATGCAATCAAAAAGAACAGGAGAACTATACTCACTTAAGAGTATGAGCACTTTGACTCAAAAGCTGATAAGTCATTAACTGATTTATATGACAGGTTTGCCAAACTCTTGAATGATCTGTCACTGGTGGACAAGGAATATGATCTTGAAGATTCAAATCTAAAATTCCTTTTAGCTCTTCCTGAAAATTGGGATTTGAAGGCTACTACCATAAGAGACAACTATGACCTTACTGAAACTACTCTTGATGAAATTTATGGTATGCTCAAGACTCATGAACTTGAGATGGATCAAAGGAGCAAGAGGCATGGAAGAAATTCAAGGACAGTTGCTCTTAAAGCTGAGGAGGAATCTCCTGAAGTGGTTGCCTCAAAGAGGGGCAAAGGAAAGGCTCTCATCATAAAGTCTGATTCAGAGTCATCATATTCAGATGATGATGATTCAGAAACTGAAAGTTTACCTGAAATAGATGTTGATGCAGAGATGATGCAACTATGTGCTCTTATGGTGAAAGGTATCACAAAGATAGCCTACAGGAAATTCAGAAAGGGCAAGAAGTTTTCCAGGAAAGGTAGAAGTTCTGATAAGAAAGGATTCAGAAAGTCTGAAGGTAAAGGAGGAAAGTCTGACAGAGGAGATAACTCAAATGTCAAATGCTGCAATTGTGGTGAAAGAGTCCACATATCTCTTGATTGGAAGAAAGGAAAAAGTGACAAAGGCAAGGCACTTGTCACAAAGAAGAAAAGCTGGACAGACACTTTAGATTCTGAAAAAGAGGTGAACTATGCCTTGATGGCAAATGTTGAAAGCATTACTGAAACTGCTGAATTGAAGGTACCTCAAACAACTTATACTTTTCATACTGATGATATTAATGAGTTGAGATTATATCTTAAAACCATGATATTACTGACTTTAACATGTGAAAGATTGCCATCTGAAAATCTTGCTTTTAAAAACAGAAATGACTATTTAGAAAAGGAGTTAGTTTTTCTTCATCAAACTAAGAAAGAAAGAGATGATGCTTTGTATGTTAGAGATGAAGTGTTAAAATTGAATGAATCTCTAAAGGCAGACTTAGAAAAGGAAAGAGAGATTATTAGAACTTGGACTAACTCGGGCAGAACAACTCAGAATTTACTAAGTAGTGGAAACTGGAAAGAGGACTTAGGTTATGGAGATTATAAAAGTGAGAAAGGAACTGTGCAAATTGAGCCAATTGTTGTTAAACAGACTGCTAAGCCAAAGGTAAATCATGTTAAGTTTGTAGCAAAAAATGTAAAGTCTGATTCTAAAAAGATGAAAGAGTCTAGGACATAGTCAAAGAAAAGTCAACTTCTGACAAATTAAAACAGGATAAACCAGCTGAAGTAAACATATGCTTAATGACAAAGAAGCAGCTTAAGCATAAGCTGAAAGAGATTAGAAATGTGAACAAGGTAAAGGAAGCTAGGAAAAATAGGAATGGAAAGGAAGGTGTGAATAAAAGCAATAATTATATGCCTGTTCCTAATGCTCCTAAAAAGAAATGTTATAACTGTGGAAACTCTAACCATCTTGCTTCTTTTTGCAGGAAAAATAAAGATATAAACTCTTTACCTCATAAATCAGGAGTTAAGAGTCAGTATATTAGGTTTAAGCCACAAAATCCTTGTTTTCATTGTGGTAGTTTATGGCATTCCATTTATACTTGTAAGGAATATCATAGTTTGTACTATGATTATTATCAAATAAAACCTTCTTTGAAGAAAGTTAGTATTATTCCTTCTAGTGTAAAGTCTGATGCAAAGTCTGATATAAAGTTTGATAAACAACATGTTAGCATAAACTCTGAAATTAAATCCGCTGCAAATGCTAACAAACTTAATAAGGCCAAAGGATCCAAGCAAGTCTGGGTCCTTAAAACTAACCAATAGTGGTCTTTGTGATTGCAGGGCAAAAGGAAAAATATCCTAGTGCTGGACAGTGGATGTTCAGGATATATGACTGGAAATAAAGCCCTGCTATCAGACTTTGTGGAGAAAGCTCGCCCAGGAGTTTCTTATGGAGATGACAACATGGGAAAAACTCTAGGATATGGCAATATCAATATTGGGAATGTCATCATTGAATCAGTAGCTATTGTCTCAGGACTTAAACACAATATGCTAAGTGTGAGTCAAATCTGTGATAGAGGTTATCATGTGGATTTCTTTGAAGAACACTGTGAAGTTGTAAGCAATTCTACAGGCAAAGTGGTTCTGAAAGGTTACAGGCATGGTAACATTTATGAAGCCAGACTTTCAACAAGTTCTGATGGTTCTGCAATCTGTCTGTTGAGTAGAGCATGAATTGAAGAAAGCTGGAATTGGCACAAAAGACTCTCTCATTTAAATTTTAACAACATAAATGAGCTAGTAAGGAAAGATCTTGTGAGATGACTACCAAAATCAGTATTTGCTCCTGATGGCCTTTGTGATTCATGTCAAAAGGCAAAACAAAGAAAATCTTCATTCAAGAGCAAAACTGAATCTTCAATTCTTGAGTCTTATCACATATTGCATGTTGATCTATTTGGTCCAGTCAATGTCATATCTATTGTAAAGAAGAAATATGATATGGTTATAGTGGATGAGTTCACAAGGTACACTTGGGTGTATTTCTTGCACAAGAAGAATGAGACTGCATCTACTCTAACTGATCATGTCAAATAGCTGGATAAATTGGTCAAAGATTCTGTCTAAATTATAAGAAGTGATAATGGCACCGAGTTCAAGAATTCAATATTGGAAGAGCTCTGTAAAGAGCATGCAATTAAGCAGGAATTTTCTGCACCTGGAACTCCACAGCAAAATGGAGTTGTAGAAAGAAAGAACAGGACTCTCATTGAAGCTGCACGAACTATGCATGATGAAGCAAAGCTACCAACCTACTTTTGGGCTGAAGCTGTGCAGACTGCTTATTTTACACAAAATGCTACACTCATAAACAAGCATGGAAAAACACCATATGAGATGGTGAAGAAAAAGAAGCCAAATCTGAAATACTTTCATATATTTGGTTGCAAGTGTTTTGTTCTTAAGACTCATCCTGAACAGCTGTCAAAATTTGATTTAAAAGCTGATGAAGAAATTTTTGTTGGATATCCACTTTCCACAAAAGCCTTCAGAGTCTACAATTTAAGAACAAGGATTGTCATGGAATCTATCAATGTATCTTTTGATGATAAGAAGATTACTGGACTTGAAATTTCAATGATCATGATCAGCTGAGATTTGAAAATAAAGATTTAAATTCTGATTCTGTAAATTCTGATGACTTAAATCCTGATCCTGTAAGTTCTGACGGGTTAAGTTCTGATGTCATTGAAACTGTGGTAACTACTCCAAGGGAAAATGCACATGTCCAGGGGGAGCAAGCTGAAGATCCTACCACAACTCAAGACTCTCAAGAAGCATCAGAACCTGTCACTGGCTCCTCAAGTTCTGATTCATCAAGTTTTGATGAGCCAAATTCTGATAATTCTGGAAACTCTGATTCTTCAAATCCTGAAGGTTCCAACTCAAATTCTGAAGTCTCAGAGAGCATAACTATAGGGGGTCATCAGAAAATGCTGATGGAGACAGCATGGATCATGGGGGAGGATCCAATTCTAGAGAACAACTTCCATCTGTAAGGAAGTGGACTAAGGCACATACACCTGACTTAATAATTGGAGATCCTAAAGCAGGTGTCAGAACTAGAACAGCAATATTAAATGAATATCTCTATCATTCTTTTCTATCTCATACTGAACCAAAGAAAGTGGAAGAAGCTCTTCAAGATGTTGATTGGGTGCAAGCAATGCAGGAAGAGTTAAATGAATTTGAAAGAAATAAAGTCTGGACCCTAGTGCCAAGACCAAAGAACAGATCAATTATTGGCACAAAATGGGTGTTCAGAAACAAAACTGACAGTAATGGCATAATTATAAGAAACAAAGCAAGGCTGGTTGCTAAAGGCTACTCTAAACAGGAGGGTATTGATTATGATGAAACATTTGCACCAGTTGCTAGATTGGAAGCCATAGGAATCTTTTTGGCTTATGATGCTCATAAAAAGTTCAAAGTCTTTCAAATGGATGTGAAAAGTGCTTTTCTCAATGGAGAATTGGAAGAAGAGGTATATGTTGAACAACCTCCAGGATTTGTAGATCCAAAATTTCCTAATCATGTCTACAGACTTGACAAAGCACTTTATGGCCTTAAGCAAGCTCCAAGAGCATGGTATGAGACTTTAGCTCAATTCCTTCTGAAAAGTGGATTTAACAGAGGCACAATTGATAAAACACTGTTCTATATCAACCATGGAAATGACTTACATTTGGTACATATATATGTTGATGACATCATATTTGGTTCTACAAATGCCAATCTCTGTGAAAGGTTTGCAAAGCTAATGCAATCAAGATATCAAATGAGTATGATGGAAGAACTTAGTTATTTTCTGGGACTTTAAGTCAAGCAAAATGAAGAAGGTACTTTCATAAATCAATCCAAGTACACCAGAAATTTACTCAAGAAATTTGGAATGCAAGACAGTTCAACTGCATCCACTCCCATGACCACTGCAACCAAGTTAGATAAAGATACTGGTTCATCAGTAGATATTACTAACTACAGAGGTATGATTGGCTCTTTACTCTATTTAACTGAAAGTAGACCTGATATCATGTATGCTACCTGTCTTTGTGCAAGATTTCAGGCTGATACAAGATAACCTCATCTAATAGCTGTGAAAAGAATTTTCAAGTACCTCAAGGGTACAACTGATCTAGGATTGTGGTATCCTAGAGAATCAGATTTTAAGCTAATAGGTTACTCAGATGCAGATTTTGCAGGATGCAAAATAGACAGGAAAAGCACTAGTGGAAGCTGCCAATTTCTTGGAGGCAGATTGTTTTCTTGGTTTAGAAAGAAACAGAAATCAATTTCCACATCAGCTGCAGAAGCAGAATATATTGCTGCAGGAAGCTGTTGTGCACAGATTCTTTGGATGAAGAATTAGTTACTGGACTATGGGTTAGAATTTTCTAAAATACCTATTTACTGTGATAATCAAAGTACAATTGCTATGACAGGTAATCCAGTTCAACACTCAATGACAAAACACATCAGCATTAGGTACCATTTCATAAGGGAACATGTGATAGAAGGTACAGTGGAATTGCATTTTGTTCCAACAGATCAACAACTAGCAGATATCTTCACAAAACCACTATGTGAAACTACTTTTACCGGACTGGTAAATGAACTTGGAATAGTTTCAGGTTCTTTCTCTAAATCTGCTTAGTTTTTGTTCTCATGCATCAGACTTTATGATCAGTGTTTACAGATTGTCTTATCTTTATATAATATGTGCTTAAATTATAATACATTAAATACTGATTGTTATCTGATGTGGATCTATGTACTCTGATAGTGTTTTGAATATTCTGTGACTATTCAATCTAATGAGAATAACTGTGCTAGATACTGACCTAGTAGTCTTTAACATACTTGAAATCCCATGTTTGAATTAGTTGTTTATGTGGAAATTCATTAACACAAGCAAATTCTGATGTTGAGCTTAGTCAAATTTACTTTGTGTATCTTATTACTAAGTCATAAACTAGATTCTTGCTTCTTATTTGTCAAATTCCGATGTCAGTAAATCTTAAGGATGAACCACATGCTTGATAAGCCTCACTTATCTAAAGTAAAGAAAAGAAAATTGAAGTCAGGTACTCCTTTGAGATCTAGAGTAAATATGTGGAAGGGAAGACCTAAGTGCATTGCTGGTATTAAGTAATATGCATTAGAAAAGCAAATAAATTTTTCTTGGTGACTTTTCACATTCTCTGATTACTGGAGAAATACTCTGATAATAGCATAAATTCTGATAGCAGTTGTGACTCACTTACACTGTGAAGCCACTGTAAAAAGGAATTTCAAAAGATGCATACAATGAGCACAAACAGTTGAGGTGGATTCTTGCATAAATTTATTCTATAGTAGACTTCATTATTAATGACAGATTTTAAGCACTTTTCTTAGTTATGCCTTATTTCTAAGATGTACTGAAGTTTATCAGACTTTAATCTTTATATGATATTTTGCTAATGCACACACTATCACTCCATATGAATGATAAAAATTACTGTGGTGATTAAGTTGTTTTAGACAAACAGTTAAGTGTCATATGCATAAATTCTGAGGATAAGTTCTGATGGAAGTTCTGATGATTAAACTCTGAAGAAACAAGTCAGTATTTGTATGAAGAATCACAGATACAAACATTCACTTTTTGAGTACAGAAGCCATATTCTGATGACCATTAAATTCTGATAATAGTCAAGTTCTGATATTAAATCCTGATGCAAACTCTGATGCTTATGTGGCATTATTTATTTACTTGACTTATTTGTGGTAAATACTGTAACAGTCATATTTTATCAGAATATAATTAGGTGAGATAAAAATAGTCATAATCATTTAGTAAGTGGGAAGCGTGTTTTCCTTGAAACACTGCATGTGCACATTTATTACTGCTTATTACCCATGCCCACTAATAATGTTTTGACTAATGATATGTTGCCAGGTGTCTAAAGTCTGTTCTGCTTCAATCATAACAGTTGTCAAAAAGAGAGTATATATATTGGAGTTAAAAGATTTTATAATCTTTTACCTACTTTTCTTTCTCTAATCTGTCTTATTCTCTCTTTCACTAATATTCTCTGAAGCTATTTTCTTACAGGCCTTTTATCAAACACCTTGTGTACACTCAATTTTCTCACTTATTTTTCACAGAAATGGCACCAAAAGACATCGTTTTCAATGGAGCTAAGTTTGTTCCTCACAATTACTCAGCTATTCTTAGCAAGGATGAAACTCCATCAGAACTTCACTTCATCCAAGACTTTTTTCTCGAAGTGAAATAGGCTATGCTTCGACCCAACCAGACACACTCTTAGGAACTCAAGTGCTGGAGTTTTGGAGGAGTGGTGTGTATGATGATGGTGGAGCAAATGGGTCCCCTAGTATTATCTTCACAACAGGGGAGGATGAATATGTGGTGACTGTGTCTACAGTTCGCCAAGCTCTACATCTACCAGAAAACTGCACTTTTTCCACAGTTGAGGAGCCAGCTCTTCAAAAGCTAATGGCCAATCTGGGCTATGAAAAGACTTTGGCAAAGCTTGGACAACTAAAGAGACCCCACATCAGGAGGGAGTGGAGTTTCTTCTTTGACTGCATCACAAGAACCTTTGCAAACAAGTGTTCAAACTTTGATGCAATTCATATTCTAAGTCAGCAAATTGGGTATGCTCTGATTACTCAATCTCATTTTGATTATGCTACTGCTGTACTAGGATTCATAGGGGATAGGATGACAAAAGATAGAAATACTGTATATTTTGCTAGATTATATCAACTCATTTACAGCTTTGTAACTCTGATGCACCCCAACTAGCAAGTGAGTTATTTCACCATTTAAACTTGCTAAGAGAGAATTTATTGACTTATTATCTACTGATAATAAGAAAACTGTTCTAAGACCCCTCCAAATTCCTTAATCAGTCAAACAGTTTTTAGTAAATTCTGACCCAACCATATACACTGCTCAATATCCTGATGTCCAACCATCCCAACCTCCATCAGCACCTCCAACCACTATACACCCAACCACCTCTCAACCTCAACCAACTCAACCTACCATCAGAACATACTTCCAACCAGCTCAATCCTCACAACTACAACCATCAACACCTACCATCAGACCTTCATCTTCCAGGCCAAAGAGAGCAAAGTCTATTCCTAAATCTCCACCAAGGATAAGAATGATGATTCTCAGGGATGAATCTGATAATGAAGAGCAGCAAGTACAGGTTCATGCATCAGAACCTGTGACTTTTGAAGCTGAAAATGTCAATTTTCAGAAAGAAGTAGCAGCTGAAGGGTCAACCCATCAGATAAATGCTGAAGCTGAGGGTTCTGATACTTTGAAGCAAAAGAGAACTGTAAGTTCTGATGCTGCTAAGGCAACTCCTTCTCTATCAAGGAGATCAAAGAAACAAAGAGCAGGAAGGTACATGGCTCAACCTCAATCTGAGGATAGTACTGAAGCCGAGGAAGGGGATCAGGAATCTCTGATCTCAAAGCTAATTGTGATTGAATCTTTGCCACCTCCTACTCAGGCTGAAGACACTGTTCAGGATACAGTGATCACAACTCCTGTCTCTCCAATTCATGAAAATGTAACAGTTGAAGATTCAGGATTAAGTCATGAAATTGACATCCACAAGCTGATCATTCCAACTGTGCTCTATCTTGAAGCTCCTACAGCAGCTCAGCCATCTACAGTCAACTCTCCAATCTTAAATGCTGAGATACCATCTACACCAATTCTGGAGATAAATTCTGATGATCAGAATTTAGATGAAGCTACTACAGAATCTCTAACAGCAACACACACACTAGTATTGTCAGAAGATAATGATTCTTCTTCAAATTCTGAAGATAGTGTTACTGTTGATATTCCAGTTCCCATTCTAGGAAAGGAGGCTCTTATTGAGAAGTTTGTTGAGCAAGCTGCTCCTATTCCTTGGGAAGATACTCACAGAGGTGTGGAGTGGACCAAGAAGTGGAATGAAACTGATTTCATTCCAAGCTCTAAAGTTCTGACAGAGCACATTGCTAAGGCTGATGAACTGATGACAAGTTCTGATTTTAAGACTCAACTCAAAGTCACAGCTCTAAGTGTCAAGACTCTTCAAGGTCAACACTCTACAACTCATAAAAAGGTTGACAAACTTCTTGAGAAGGCTGAAAAGCTGGATATGGAGACCAAGCTTGATAAAAAGAGGTTTATCAGACCTATTTCTGAGAAAGTTGAAGCCATTAAGAAGATTCAAGAACAGCAACAGGCCCAAATCACTGAGGTCCTGCAGAATCAAGCTTCACAAAAGGCTCAACTGCATGAAATTCAATCTTCAGTAGAACTTCTTCTCTCTCTGCTATTACCTGATGATGCCAAAAAAGGGGAGAAGATAGTTAAGTCCAAATGCTCTAATACTCAGATGATGACGAAAAGAGATAATAATGAAGATGACCAGGGAAACCCTAGCAGGGGTCAAGGTCAAGGTCAAAGCAGCAAGGTTTCTTCTAGGAAACTAATTACTGATGCAAGCAAATATTCTATTCAAAAGAAGACAAGTTCTGAAGCTACTCAAACTCAAAATCTGATATCAAGTTCTGATGAGCAAAGTCTGATAACAAAGCCTGATGTTCTGATTCAAGGTGGAAGTCAAGACTCTAGAAGTTTATGCAAACTCTAAAGCTCAAGGGAAAGCAGACTACTGTCTACTACAAGGATCCCAAGATTCAGACACTTGATGAAGAGATTGCTAGAAGACTATTTCTGAAATATAATCCTGGAATGGATTTAGAAAATCTCAAGGAGGAAGAAGCTAGATTTAAAGCTGAGAAGACAAATCTAAAGTCAAAAGCTTCTGTTACAAAGAAACCTCCAAGGCCTAAGGTAAAAGGCATTGTGATCAAGGAGAAATCAAATACTGAGGCATCAAAGCCCAAAACAAGATCACAGATTGAGATTGATCCCAAAGATAAAGGAAAGGGAAAAGTTGATGAACCAATAAAGCCACAGGAGATGAAAATTCCTCAAATCCTGATAAAATCTGTGTGCAAACTGGTTCAAGTTCATGATGATACTCTTGTTGAAGATGAAGATGTTCAAACTCTGAAAAGAAGGAAGATAACTGAAGAATCCAAGATAACCTCTGACAGAGCTCAAGTTGTTCAGAGTGAAGAACAGCAAGAAACATCAAGTTCTGATAAAGTGATCAAGACATCAACCTCTGACAGTGCTCAAGTTGATTTAGACAAGATGAAAGTAGCTGACAAAAAGAAACTTCTATGGAAAAATGTCAAACCATCAGATCCAAAGAAAAGCCAATTGCTGTCTGATTTCATGACTATTGGGTTAAATGCTAGAGAACTAAGAGACAGAGTAGGGCTAGGTTCCGATGAAGCTAAGATCAAGACAGGAGTTGAAGTTGCTACTAGAGATCCATTTCTATTGACTGAAAGACCTCTTGAAGATGTTACACAGAAACACTTTGATAAGGTTATCTTTGTTCAAGTGGTACCGGATGCTCATGACAAGCACAATGTCAAAGAAAATCTGATTTTATTTCTTGAAGATGGAAGGACATATCAAATATCAGAATCAGATGTGCTGAACAAATCTTTGAAAGAACTTCAATTCTTTCATTATCTTCTAGAGATAAAGTCTGATATTATCAGGAGATGATCAAATTTCATAATGAAGACCATAAGAGATAAAGCAAGAATTTCTGGTTCAAGGGTTACAGAATTCATTCCAAACATAGTTGAAGATGATGGAAGTGAAATTCCAATGAAGAAGGATTCTGTTAAACTTGAAGTGATACTGAAAGAGAAATGTCTATGCTACAATGAAGATTCTTCTCATCCAAGGGTAATAAGACTGGATGGTGGTTTAGAAAGAAACCATATCTCTGCTCTAAGGACTGCAATCTACCAGATTGGAAGTCAGGGTGAAGATTTGAAGCAAGTCAAGACTACACTATCTCAAGTCCCGAGGATTAAAGAAGAAAAGCTGATATCAAACTTTGTCAAGAATCACTTTGGATTCAGATTGACTCAGTGAGATTGGTAAAAACTACAAGGATTGTAAGTTGTAGTTAGTTATCTAGTTAAACTCTTATTTGCATTTGTACTTAAATGTTTTTGACATCATCAAATCTATTAACTTGTTTATTTTGCATAATTTGCAAGTTGGGGGAGATTGTTAGATATATTTGAGATGTCATGTCTACAATGATTTGTGTTTAGTTTTCAGAACTTAACAACAGGACATATCAGGACTTACTGAAATCAGGACTTACTGAAGTTAGAACTTAATATCAAAACTTAAGTGTCAGAAAATACATATCAGAACTTAAGTGAGGGAAGACTTTCAGTTAAGGAATGAAGCTGATTTACAGGAGAAAATCGAGACTAAAACAATATAAGATATGCATGGAAAGAGTTAGAGGACTATAAGACTTGTAGAAGATATCTGATTGATATATTTTAGGAGATAGAATTATATTCAATATCAATTAAAATATATCTTATAACTGTGTACTATATACACACAGCTTAGGGTTTACACTATATATGTTATCATTATCGAGAAGATTATATATTGTAACCTAGCAGCTCTTAGTGATATTTGTTCATCACTGAGAGAGAACAACAGTTCATATTGTAACAGAGTTTATTAAATATACTTGATCTTTGTTACATACTTGTGTTGAAATCGATTTGATTATATAAACACTGTATTCAACCCCCTTCTACAGTGTTGTGTGACCTAACAATAGAAATTCTTTGTGAAGGAACAGAGAAAGTTAGGTCAAGCCAAAGAAGAATTTTGGTATCTCAGTATGAGGGTTTCATGGCTAAACCTAAAGAAAGTATAACTGATATCTTTGAAAGATTCAAAAAGCTGATTAATGACTTGCAGCTTCATGACAAATACTATGAAGCTGAGGAGGTTAACTTGAAGTTTTTGCTCACCCTTCCTGATCATTTAGAACAGAAAATCTCAGCTATAAGATAAGGGAGAGACTTGAGCAGAATGACACTGGAGGATTTATATGGCATCTTGAAAACCTATAAACTAGAAATGATTCAAAGAAAGTCTTTAAGAGCTGGTCAAGGGCATATTGTTGATGGATCAAGTGTTCTAGTGGTTAATGATAACCAGTCATCTGATGATGAACAGGAAACCCAAACTCCAGCTGTCTCAAACAATGAGCAAAATAACAAGGAATCACATAAGCAAGTTATTCTTGAACTTGAAAAGGATGAATTCTATACCTTGGATGAACTGGATGAGCTAGATCAGTCCATGGCTTGGCAAGAAAATTCTCTAACAGTAGAGTAAAGAAGCCAAAGTTCTTTAAAAACAAGGGACATACATTCAACAAGGACAACAATTGGAAGACAAAGACACAATATAATTCTAGAAACAAAAATGGCTACAAAACAGGATCTGTTGACAGATAAAAAATCAGGTGCTTTAATTGTGATGAATTGGGCCATTTTGCTACAAAATGAAGGAAACCAAAGAAGGTGAAAAAGGACAAGGCTTATCTTGAATTGGAAGCAAAGTATGAAGCTCTTCTAAAAAAGCAACAGAGTAAAGCTTATATTACAGAAGGAAAGAGTTGGAATGATTCTGACAATGATGATGGTGAGGAAGTAGAAAGCTATGAACTCATGGACTTTGAGCAAGGAGAGTCATCCTCATCAAAAACAAAGGTACCAACTCTCACCACCACTGATTTAAATGAAAGTCAATATAAGGAAACTTTTGAAAAGATGAGCATAGAAATGTTCCACATCCATACTAGCATGGTAGCAACTACTGAGGAGGTCAGTAGGTTATCAAAAGCTAGTGAGAAGCTTGAGAGTAAGAAATAAAAGTTTGATCTAATGCTTGTGGAGCTTGAGATAGTCAAGCAAGAAAATGAATATCTAAAGAACAAGCTGAAGTGTGCTATTGAGATAGAAGCTGTGTTGAGGGAGAAGCTGGAAAAGAATGTCGTAAAACTGAAATCATTCAGAAATGCATCTCAGTTAGTTGATCAGTACCATGAGAAGAATAAGCACTGTGCTAACATAACTATTGGATTGGATTATGATGCATTGAACAACAACAGGAAAGTTGAAGGTGATAAAGGAAAAGCAACTGCAAGTGAAGATGTCTCAGCTATGCTGAGTAAGGTTGGTTCACCTATGTTCAAAGCGTGTGAAGTAAATTTCAGTGAAAAAGAGTTGATCATAAAGCAAGAAATTGCTGATGAGGACAATAAAAAGAAATGTATAAGAACAACTCCAACTTCTAAAGCTGAGAAGAAGCCCATGATTGATCAAACTCCCAAGAAGCCAATCAAGGAAGTTAAAACTGAAGATGCAAGAAAGAAGAAGAAAAACAGAAATGGAAAGGTTGGGATAAACAAAAGCAACAACTTTGCATTTGTTGCTGATGCTCCTAGAAAACAATGTCAGAAATGTGGCTCTACAAATCATCTAACTCGCCTTTGTAAAAAGGATATTAGTGAGCCAAGATTGGGAGTATACAAGTATGGTAAAGCCAAGACTGAAGATCCATATTCCTTCTGTGATAGGTTTGATTGTATTCCTTGCAACATGAAAGTAATGACAAGTTATCATAAGCTGAGAGTAGACCTCAAGGAAATCAACATTGGGTCTGCAGTAAAAAAGGAACATGCAAATCAAGCAATAAACCCCATTCTTTCTGAATTAACTCATTCTAATTTTGCACATTTTGTTAACAAAAAGATAGTGCCCAACACAGCTTGGGTAGCTAAAAATACTTAATCCTCATTGTATGCAGGGCAAAATGAAGAAATTTATATGGATCATAGACAGTGGATGCTCAAGACATATGACATGTGATATGTCCCTATTATCACAGTTTGAGGAGATGGCTGGCCCATTAGTGACTTTTGAAGATAACAACAAAGGTTTTACAATGGGATATGGCAAATTAATTTGTGGTAATATTGTCATTGAAGATGTAGCATTGGTTGCTGGTTTGGAAGTAAATCTCCTAAGTGTTAGTCAGTTCACAGATAGAGGATTCAATGTTAAATTTGACAAAAGAGAATGTTTAATCATCAGCAAAAAGACTAATGAAGTTGCTCTGAAAGGAGTAAGAAAAGGAAACTTATTTGTTGCAGACTTGAACTCAGTAAATGAGGATGGAATTTGTTACTTCTACACCAAGGCATCTGAAGAACAAAGCAAGTTATGGCATAAAAAGCTCTCTCACTTTAATTACAAAACAATCAACACTCTAGTCAAAAAGGAGTTAGTGAGAGATATGCCAAATCTGAAGTTTGCTTAAAATGAAGTCTGTGAAGCTTGTCAAAAAGGAAAAATGAAGAAATCAAGCCACACGAGTAAAACTGTGAATTCTATAAGTGCACATTTGTAACTTATTCACATGGACTTATTTGGATCAGTTAATGTCCTGTCAATTTCAAGAAAAAAATATGCACTTGTGATGTGGATGACTACTCAAGATACACATGGTTATAATTTATGCATTCTAAAGATAAAACTTCATACATCATAATTGAACACATCAAGAAGATGGAAAAGCAGGCTGAAGATCAGAATTATGTGAAAAGATTGAGAAGTGACAATGGCACAGAATTCATAAATGCAACTTTAACTGAATTCTGCAAAGACAAAGGTATTGTTCAAGAATTCTCAGCAGCTAGGACACCTCAACAAAATGGTGTTGTTTAAAGAAAATATAAAACATTAGTGGAGGCTACTAGAACAATGCTGCAAGATGCCAAACTACCAACAAGTTTTTGGGAAGAAGCTGTCAATACTGTATGCTACACTCAAAACAGATATCACATTAACAAAAATATTGGCAAATTACCTTACTCAATCTTATCTAAAAGAAAGCCTACTGTGAAGTATCTTCATCTGTTTGGAAGCAAGTGCTATATTCTAAAGGACAACTCTAAATATGTGGAAAAATTTGACTCTAAAGTTTTTGAAGCAATTTTTCTGGGATATTCATTGAAGAGAACTACATAAAAAGTATATGTGCTTGAATAAAAAAATTATGGAAAGTACAAATATAACTTTTGATGATGACAAGTGGCCAGGCTTGGAATGCCTTGATGAAAATGAAGCTAAGGCCCTGAAATTTGAAAATCTCAACATTGATAGTGAAATGAACAAGTGAATCATGAAAATGGAAGCTCATCTCAAACACCTAAATTTGATAGCACAAACTCAGGGGGAGAAAGAGGAGAAAGTTCTGCAAGTCATACCAATGGTGAAGAAAATACAGAAAACTCAAGTCAACAAACTCACACCAGAAAATGGGATAGGAGTCACATGAGAGAATCATTTATTGGTGATCCAACTGTTGGAGTGAGGACTAGAAGTGCAACTACAAATGAATGTCTTCAAGCATGTTTTCTTTCACAAGTTGAGTTTAAGAAAATTGAGGAAGCTCTACTTGATCCTGATTGGATATCTGATATGCAAGAAGAGCTAAATCAGTTTGAAAGAAATAAAGTTTGGGAATTGGTTCCTGCACCAAAGAATAGAAGTGTAATTGGAATAAAGTGGGTGTACATGAATAAAATGGATGAAAATGGAATTGTCACCAGAAATAAAGCAAGGTTGGTTGCAAAAGGCTACTCATAGGAAGATGAAATTGACTATGATGAAACTTTTGCTCCAGTTGCAAGACTTGAAGCAATAAGGATTTTTCTTGCATTTGCTGCACATTCAAATTTCAAGGTATATCAAATGGATGTGAAAAGTGCATTCCTTAATGGTGAGTTGGAAGAAGAAGTTTATGTGCAACAGCGACCTGACTTTGAAGATCCAGAATTTCCAGACTTTGTGTACAAGCTACTCAAGGCTCTATATGGACTAAAGCAAGCACCTAGAGCTTGGTATGACACACTGTCAGAATTTTTCCTTTTAACATGGATTCACTAGAGGTACAATTGACAAGACTCTCTTCTACAAGAAGCATTGTGATGATATGATCCTAGTTCAGATATATGTGGATGATATTATCTTTGGTTCTACTAATGAAAATCTATATCAAAGATTCTCAAAGCTCATGCAGAATGAATATGAAATGAGTATGATGGGAGAACTAAGTTACTTTCTTGGACTTCAAGTCAGTCAAAGAAGTGATGGGATCTTCATCAGCCAAACTAAGTATGTCAAGGATTTATTGAAGAATTTTGGCATGATTGATTGTTCACCTGCATCTACACCTATGTCTATAGCTACTAAGTTGGATGAAGATAAGAAAGGAAAAAGTGTAGACATTTCAGGTTATAGAGGAATGATTGGATCTTTGCTGTATTTAACTGCTAGTAGACCAGACATTATGTTTGCAACATGTCCGTGTGCAAGATTTCAAGCCAATGCAAAGGAATCACATTTGATGGCTGTGAAGAGAATCTTCAGATACTTAAAAGGGATTCCAAACTTGGGATTATGGAATCCTAAGGGAACAGGTTTTGAAGCTGTTGGATACACAGATGCAGATTTTGCTGGATGCAGGGTTGACAGAAAGAGCACTAGTGGAAGCTGTCAGTTTCTTGGACAAAGACTTGTATCCTCATATAGCAAGAAACAACAATCTGTGTCAACTTCCATAGCTGAGGCTGAATATATAGCTGCTGGAAGTTGTTGTGCTCAAGTGCTTTGGATTAGAAATCAACTAATGGACTATGGCCTAGTGTTACACAAAATTTCAATTATGTGTGACAATATTAGTGCTATATCTATTGTGGCTAATCCAGTTAATCATTCTAGAACAAAGCACATTGATGTAAGGTACCATTTTATTAGAGAACATGCTGCAAATGTTACCATTGGGCTCATTTTTGTTCCAACAGAAAAACAATTAGCTGACATTTTTACTAAACCTTTGGATGAAGCAACTTTCACTAGACTTGTAGATGAAATTGGAATGCTAAATTCTTCATACTGAAGGCAAGAACTCAGCTAAATTGTTGCAGCAGATTAATTTCTAATGAATCAAAATTAATTTGATTTAATTCGAAATTAACTGGAATATGAGTTATAAATATTTCAGAAATCTCTGTATATTTATTTTTCAAAATTCAAAATTTAGCTTGGAATTTTTAAATTATAAGAAAACCGTCTAATTGTTAATTTGTATTTTCAGTATGTAAAATTAGCACAAGGCAGAATCAAAAAGTTCAAAAGTATATAAAGAAATGAGTTCTCGATAAGTCTAATTGACTTCTCGACAAGTCATTTTGAGACTTCTCGAAGGACTTCTCGACAAGCTTTATTTTAACTTCTCGATAAGTCATTGTAGAGATCTCGATAAGTATTATTTCACAGAGTTCTCTACAAGTATAAATTTTAGACTTATTAATAACTCAAAACTGAGATAATTTAATTTGATAAATTATTTTGGTAAGATAATTTTGAAAAAATTAGTCTGATCTTATTTTGATTTATTCAAATAAAAATTGGAAACAATTCAGTCCATTCAGGACAAACTGGGTATTTATTTGACATCTCGATAAGTCATTTTCTAGTTCTCGATAAGAGTTAGGAAAATGACATATCGATATGTATCTATTCTCTTAATATGACTTCTCGATAAGCAAATCCCAAAAGTCCATTTTTAGTCCTTGATAAGTCATTTACCTTTTACTATAAATACCCAGACATCTCGACATACACCTCTTTACGCTTTCGAGATCTCTAAGTGACCTAAATTTTCTATTCTCAACCGCTCTCTCTCGTTTCAAATTCCTTCTCTCTACTTTTTCTTGCCCACTCAAACTCAGACTATTTCAATGGCATCAAACACAGTTACACCTTTTATCCCAAAGGAGGGCACCAATTACCTCGCTTTTACTGATGCAAATCAAGCTCTTGATGCTTTCAAAAGTTTTGTGAAGTTTCTTTCTGAAACTTATTTTGCAGGTGCTTTGACAGCAAATCCAATTATGTAATTGGATGTTCTAGGAGATTTTTGGAACACAGCTGTGGTCAGGACTGTGGTGCATGAGAAACAGGCTATATCTATAGTGCTTAATTGCTCCATTAGAGGCTAACAAGTGGAATTTTCTGAAGATGATGTCAATGAAGCTTTAGGCATCCCAACAGCAAATTTGGTGGAGGTTTCAACACCGGAAGAGCTAGCTGAGTTCATGGACTTCATCAATTATAGTGAAAGAATCAACCTGGCCTCTGAACAAGAAGTTTCTCAAGAGAGAATGGTCTTTCTTGTTTGACTCTATTGTGAGGGCCATCACATGCAGAAAGACAGGGTATGAAAACATCTCTAGTGTTGTATAGAACTTGGTGTTCTCAATGGCCCACAATAAACACCTCAATGTAGGTCATCTTATCATTGAGGAGCTAAGCACCAGGCTCATAATGCCTTTGACAGCAAGAGGTAAAGAAATTTTTCTTCCTAGATTTATAATGTCTGCTTTAAATCATAAAGTGCATGACATTCAGATGCTTAATGGTATAGATATGACTAAGATAGGCAATTATAAGCAAGTGTCCAAAGTTCTATTTGGCTCACTTAATACTAAAAACAAGGTACCTATAAGTCTTAAACTCACTCCATTTATGATTGAGAGATTTAAGACTTACCCTTACCCTATGTCTGATATGAGATCTAATATTAAACCTAGTACAGCTATGGCTCCTGTATTTGTGGAAGTACAAACACAGGACAACCAATAGGGGCCTTCCCAAGCTGAGACCATTCCTTCTATACCAATATAAACTAGGAAGCCAACCACTTCATCCTCTCAATAGGGTGAAGTGAGTAAAAAGAAGAGAAAGTAGGCTCCACTAAAAGTAGTTACAGAGAGTGGTGAGGACCAAACAGAAAAAGAGTCACCCTTGGTCAGAAAAACAAAGAAGGTAAAACAAACTGAGTTGACCACTCAAGCCATCTCTGCACCTCCCAACATGATGCACTTGTAAAACAGGGAAGTAAACAGACTCTAGAGGCATCCTCTCAACAGGGTGTCTCTATTAAACAAAGCATCCACCCTAATGCACCTTGTAAAGAGTCTGCACCATCACTTGAACAAATTTAAATGTATGAAAGGAGAAATAAGGATGGCATACACAAAGAGAGCACATCTCTTGAAACTCCCTCATTCATTCAGGGGGAGCTGCCATAACTTAACACTGAAATTCAAAATTTTATTTCCCAAATTTCTTCTTCATATAATCAAACTCTTGAATTTGATTCTCAAGAGTTTCTAACATCAAGTGACATGGTTCAAGAAACTATACTCACCACCCAGGAACCATATTTAGTTGGTGAGAGGGTAGACCTTGATGACACCAACACAAACATAAGGGTTTCATCAGTTTTTCCCGAAGACCCTGTGATAGTTACAAATGCACCTTCATGTGCAAATCAACCTTCACAGTTTGTAAGGTTTGAGGGTAGTACTCCTGAGGGGGAGCTATCTAAATCCTCTCCAATTCAATTGGAGGTTCCACTTTTGAGAACAAGTACCCTCAAAACCCCAGTTGAGATTGCACTCATAATTGAAGCTAGGAGTTTAATTGCCAATGATCCTGCTATAGGGGAGGCAAGTTTAACACATTCAAGTGCAATCTCACTGCAAAATGAGCAAGGGTTTGAGACTAGAGTACATGACAGTAACCTAGTTAACTCCCCTCCAATTCCAATGGAGGTTCCCACCACAAGTGGAGAAAATTAAACTGTCATAACTACAGCTCATCCTGTTGAAAGAGATATGTCCTAAGTCCAATCATGTATGAGGATTTAGGAATAACTTTTACGTAATATGTTTTGATTTCATTGATATTAATAAAAGACTTGTTTTGTTTTTATTGCGGGCTCTATCTATTTAAATGTTTAAATAAGATATACCACAGTTTAGAGTAAAGCTTTTTATGGATTGTGATGAGATCATAATAGTGAGACCTAAAAGATGATAACTCTAAACTTAAATAGTTCCTGGTCGTAGGATTACTAACTGGTAATTAATAATCCGCAAAGATCGGTACATACTATGCTTGCTTCATTATGAAGGATGTCTGTTCTCATAGACATTTGTGTGGTGACACAATAGCTAGTATGTAGGTGCTTATTATAGAATAAGTTCACTGAGCATGACTCACACAGCTAAACAACTGATGGAGTTCACTCACGTGTCAGCAGTTGTTCACATAGTGATAGTTATACAAGTATCCTTAGACTTGAGGTCATCATAGTCATCTTGTGTACACTGAACTATGCTTTGGTTTAGTTATTAGTCTCAAGGGACAATTATAAGGGCTCTACCGGGTATAGGAATTTGTACACGAAGATAGTGTATGATCAATAAAGGATCTACCTCTTCCAGTGTAGGAAGAGAATGTTCAATACTGATCCACTTATGTTAGTTCAGGATCTCTGGCCAGAGTGAATAAAATTAGAAATGAGTTTCTAATTTACATTAAATAGAACTAAGCATAGTGAATGGGAAAGCAAGTGATTAAATAAGATAGGCTTGACACAAGTTCCATGCCTTGTATTTAATCGTGACATTGCAGGGTAGAAGGAATTGATTGTACGGTAACTACTCACTTAATAGGTTCTTGGTATTCTAAGCAGTGAATTCATATTATCTGGATAGTCGCGATATGCTGAGAAGTATCCCTCACGATGTAGAATAAATATGATTAATTAATTAATCATATTTAATGAATTAGAGAATTTATATAAATAATGATAAAATAGTTTTATTATTATTTATTTCTACTACCGGCTTAATATTGAACCTACATGGTCACACCATAAAAGTGAATGATTTAATGGTGGAGAAATTAATTAATAATGGATGATAATTATTTATTTATGAAATAAATAATTAATTGGTAAATTTAATAATTGATTAAATGAGATTGAATTGATTATAAATTAATTAAGAAAAAGTTCTTAATATTATTAATTAATAATTTAATTTTTGGAAATTAAATCAAGTGAGAGAATTATTTCTAAAGTGTTTAGAAAAATGATTAATAATTAAAAGGTGTTTTAATTATTAGTGAGAATAATAAAGGGTTAATAATAATAATATTTTATGGAAAAATTTTCAGCTGAAAATTTTGCCTATAAATATACTATTATAGACCCTATTTTTGCCTCAACCAAAAAGATTTACAAAACCCTAATTCTCTCCATCTCCTTCTCCTTCATTACATCGTTTTCTTGTTGGATACCGGTGGAGTGCTTCACACTTGAGGAGCAGCTGCTAAGGATCTCCGTTCATCATTTTTGGATCGCCATTAAAGACCTCCATCTTTCCATTAACGTAAAGCTTCTTAAGGTAAACATACTGAACTACAAATTAAATATTATTTTTCGCATGGATCCTGCGGAGGGTTTCGGTTTTTTTTAAGATTTAAATTTACGTTTTCGTTGCGTTTATGTGCTAAAAACCCTTCAATGGCATCAGAGCTACTTGCGAAAAGTTTTTAATTCGTTTATATGTTTAACTGTTTTCGATATATGAGCATCTACGTGATTCACCATGAATTGATGTTGATATAATATGCTTATATATGTATGGTTTTGAATATATGATATTCATATGAGTTGTATAATCATAAGATGATTATGTAATCTGTATATATACTATAATCTGTTTTCGTTGCAAGGACTAAAGGGAAGTAGGACTCTTGAAAAAGATGAGGTGATTCTACGTATGGGTAATGGAGCAAGGGTTGCGGCCATATCTGTAGGATCATTTAGTTTACATATGCCTACGGGCAAGACTATTATTTTGAATAATTGTTATTACGTTCCCTCTATTGTGAGGAATATTGTTTCTATTCCTATGTTGGATGTGGATGGTTTTTCATTTATTATTAAGAATAATGAATGTTCTATCCTTAAAGATAATTTTCTTTTTGGACGTGGCATTTTAAATAATGGTCTGTATGTATGTGACGTAGAGCATGATTTACTTCAGATTGAACAAACTAATAAAAGAAAATGAGATGATGAAAATCTGACCTATTTATGGCACTGTAGGCTAGATCATATTAGTGAAAATAGACTGCGGACATTGCATAAGGAAGGGTTACTTGACCCCTTTGATTTTGAATCATATCCTACATGCGAGTCTTGTCTATTGGGTAAAATGACCAAATCTCCATTTAGTGGACATGGAGAGAGGGCTGCAGATTTGCTAGGATTGTTACACACAGATGTATGTGGACCAATGTCTACGCAAGCCATGGGTGGATTTTCGTACTTCATTACTTTCATAGATGATAGATCTAGATTCGGATATGTGTATTTGATGAAACACAAGTCTGAAGCCTTTGAAAAGTTCAAAGAATATAAACATGAAGTAGAGAAACAAACCAAACCCAATATTATAACTCTTCGATCAGATCGAGGTGGTGAATACTTGAATGGAGAGTTTCTAGATTATCTCAAAGAAAATGGTATAGTCTCCCAGTGGACTCCTCCATATACTCCACAGTTAAATGGGGTATCTGAAAGGAGAAATCGAACTTTGTTAGACATGGTTCGGTCCATGATGAGCTATGCGAATCTTCCAGTATTCCTATGGGGTTATGCATTGGAAACCTCAACATATTTACTGAATAAGGTGCCTTCCAAATCTGTTCCTCAAACACCTTATGAGATATGGAAAGAAAGGAAACCGAGTCTTAAACACGTTAAGATTTGGGGATGTCCAGCTTATGTCAAGAAAGTTGACCCAGATAAGCTGGAATCTCGATCCGTAAAATGTAATTTTGTGGGATATCCTAAAGAGACTTTGGGGTATTACTTTTACACCGATTATCGGGTGTTTATCTCTAGACATGCTACCTTCTTGGAAAAGGAGTTTATCCTTGAAGGAAACAGTGGGAGCAAAATTGAACTTGATGAATTTCAAGAAGCACAAACTACTACGGATCAAGTGGAAATACCTGTTCAGACTAAACAAACTTCTGTGGAACAGCCCATTCGTAGGACAGGGAGAGTTTCTCGCCAACCTGAGAGGTATTATGGCCTTGTCATTAAGAAGGACAATGAGTTGTCAATCATTGATGATGACGACCCTGTGACCTATAATGAGGCTATGAGTAGTGTTGACTCAGAGAAATGGCATAGTGCCATGAAATCTGAAATGGAATCTATGTATACCAACCAAGTATGGACTCTGGTTGAGGCGCCTGAAGGTGTTAAGCCTATTGGGTGCAAGTGGGTATACAAAAGAAAGATTGGAGCAGATGGCCAGGTGGAGACCTATAAGGCCAGGCTCGTGGCAAAAGGATTCAAACAAAGGCAAGGGATTGACTTTGATGAAACTTTTTCGCCTGTAGCTCTGTTAAAATCAATTCGGATTTTGCTTGCGATTACTGCTTACTACGACTATGAGATCTGGCAAATGGACGTGAAAAAGGCCTTCCTCAATGGGGAACTTGAGGAGGAAGTGTATATGACACAGCCAGAGGGTTTTCTTTCCAAGGGAAATGAACACCTAGTGTGTAAGCTGCTACGAACCATATATGGTTTAAGGCAAGCTTCTCGTAGATGGAACATCCATTTTGATGAGACAATCAGAGAGTTTGGTTTTATCAAAAACATAGATGAAACATGTGTCTACAAGAAGGTTAGTGGGAGCGTGGTAACATTTCTTGTATTGTATGAGGATGACATACTTCTTATAGGAAATGATATACCGATGCTACAATCAGTCAAAGTATGGCTATCAAAGAACTTCACCATGAAGGACTTGGGAGAAGCATCCTACATTCTCGGTATGAAGATCTATAGAGATAGATCTAGATGAATGATAGGTCTTACCCAGGGTACATACATCCAGAAAGTGCTTAAAAGGTTTAGCATGGAAAACTCCAAAAGAGCTCTCATACCGATGAGCCATGGAGTGTCCCTTTCCGAAAAAATGTCTCCTAAGAGACCCGAGGAAAGAGAGCGTATGAGTAACATTCCTTATGCTTCAGCAATAGGATCTATCATGTACGCGATGTTGTGTACAAGGCCTGATGTTGCTTATTCAATTAGTGTGACGAGCAGATATCAGTCCAATCCAGGTGAAGACCACTGGAAAGCAGTGAAAAGCATCCTTAAGTACTTGCGAAGGACTCAGGACATTTTTCTTGTTTTTGGTGGTAAATCTGAGTTGAAAATAGAGGAGATGTCAACGTCGAGAGGGTTGACACACATAACAACGTAGCAGACCCACTCACAAAGCCACTTTCTCAGAGTCACTTTGATCATCATAAAGACAAGATGGGTATTAGATACCAGAGTGATTGGCTTTAGTACAAGTGGGAGATTGAAAGAGATATGTCCTAAGTCCAATCATCTATGAGGATTTAGGAATAACTTTTATGTAATCTGTTTTGATTTCATTGATATTAATAAAAGACTTGTTTTGTTTTTATTGTGGGCTCTATCTATTTAAATGTTTAAATAAGATATACCACAGTTTAGAGTAAAGCTTTTTATGGATTGTGATGAGATCATAATAGTGAGACCTAAAAGATGATAACTCTAAACTTAAATAGTTCCTGGTCGTAGGATTACTAACTGGTAATTAATAATCGGCAAAGATCGGTACATACTATGCTTGCTTCATTATGAAGGATGTCTGTTCTCATAGACATTTGTGTGGTGACACTATAGCTAGTATGTAGGTGCTTATTATAGAATAAGTTCACTGAACATGACTCACACAGCTGAACAACTGATGGAGTTCACTCACGTGTTAGCAGTTGTTCACAGAGTGATAGTTGTACAAGTATCCTTAGACTTGAGGTCATCATAGTCATCTTGTGTACACTGAACTATGCTTTAGTTTAGTTCTTAGTCTCAAGGGACAATTATAAGGGCTCTACTGGGTATAAGAACTTGTACACGAAGATAGTGTATGATCAATAAAGGATCTACCCCTTCCAGTGTAGGAAGAGAATGTTCAATGCTGATCCACTTATGTTAGTTCAGGAATCTCTGGCTAGAGTGAATGAAATTAGAAAGGAGTTTCTAATTTACATTAAATAGAACTAAGCGTAGTGAATGGGAAAGCAAGTGATTAAATAAGATAGGCTTGACACAAGTTCCATGGCTTGTATTTAATCGTGACATTGCAGGGTAGAAAGAATTAATTGTACGGTAACTACTCACTGAATAGGTTCTTGGTATTCTAAGCAGTGAATTCGTATTGTCCGGATAGTCGCGATATGCTGAGAAGTATCCCTCACGATGTAGAATAAATATGATTAATTAATTAATCATATTTAATGAATTAGAGAATTTATATAAATAATGATAAAATAGTTTTATTATTATTTATTTCTACTATCGGCTTAATATTGAACCTACAGGGTCACACCATAAAAGAGAATGATTTAATGGTGGAGAAATTAATTAATAATGGCTGATAATTATTTATTTATGAAATAAATAATTAATTGGTAAATTTAATAATTGATTAAATGAGATTTAATTGATTATAAATTAATTTAGAAAAAGTTCTTAATATTATTAATTAAGAATTTAACTTTTGGAAATTAAATCAAGTGAGAGAATTATTTCTAAAGTGTTTAGAAAAAGGATTAATAATTAAAAGGTGTTTTAATTATTAATGAGAATAATAAAGGGTTAATAATAATAATATTTTATGGGAAAATTTTCAGCTGAAAACTTTGCCTATAAATATACTATTATAGACCCTATTTTTTCCTCAACCAAAAAGATTTACAAAACCCTAATTCTCTCCATCTCCTCCTTCATTACATCGTTTTCTTGGTAGATACCGGTGGAGTGTTTCACACTTGAGCAGCAGCTGCTAAGGATCTCCGTTCATTATTTTTGGATCGCCATTAAAGACCTCCATCTTTCCATTAACGTAAAGCTTCTTAAGGTAAACATACTGAACTACGAATTAAATATTATTTTTCACATGGATCCTGCGGAGGGTTTCGTTTTTTTTTAAGATTTAAATTTACGTTTTCGTTGCGTTTATGTGCTAAAAACCCTTCAATGGCATCAGAGCTACTTGCGAAAAGTTTTTAATTCATTTATATGTTTAACTGTTTTCGATATATGAGCATGTATGTGATTCGCCATGAATTGATGTTGATATAATATGCTTATATATGTATGATTTTGAATATATGATATTCATGTGAGTTGTATAATTATAAGATGATTATGTAATCTGTATATACACTGATATATACATGATTTATGTTTGTTCTAATTATGAGAATCATATTAGATACGGATTCTGAATTGGCTGCTGCAGATTTGCTGAAAAATGGGTCTGGTGTCCAATTTACGCAAACAAATATCCTATTCCATAGGTAAACGAGCGTCTGAACAAAACTGATAGCTATAGCTATCAACGACTCGTCTTTAAGGCGTTTGACGTCGTTTACTGCCCGTAAACATTGATTCTTGTTTTTCTGATTTGATTCTGATTTTTCTGATTTTTGTCATATTTTCTTTTTATGATTAGATCATGGATAATATGATATGTTAAGATCAGATTATGTGTTTTAACATGCTTTTATGTGTTGTATGAGCATGGTGGATGGTTATGGCCTTTCGACCTTAGTGTAATGGTTTTGGTTTTGGTTTTAAATACGACTTGCATGTCGTCAATCTTTGTAATCATAAATCTCGAATGTAACTCGAGTTATTCTTGTAAGTTCATTAGATTAGTTTTACTTTCAATCATGTAATGTAATTGAAGACTCAATAAGGCTATCCAATGGAGGTGATACAAAGAAGAAGACGAGGCATACAAGAAGAAGAAGACTTATGTAATAAATAGTTGTATTTATTTCCATCACCATATTAGATTGACCTTGATCTTTATCATAAGCTTGATAAAGATCACATAGGATGGGGCCATAACCAAACATATTTACTTTATTGCACTTTACATTTACTTGTTTATTTAATTTTATATATGAGATATATGCCTATGTTTACCATGCGATGATAGATTTAGGTGAACTTAAATCAATATAATGCGTGCTCTAGAAAATCTAGAGTAGGAATCGTTTCTTGCCTTAACAATAATATTATGAATACAATCATGAGATTCTTTTGTTTATGAAACACGTAATTGAATATGAATTTTCAATATTGAGAGAAAGGATGATTCTGTCAACAACAGATTTCTATCTGTAAGAAAGGGTTATTAAGTGACGCCTCTTGACAATGCTCCACCCGATCTGAGAATCATCTGATTATCGATTATTGATTTGAAATATTTAATTTAAAAGGAAGAATCTCTTTATAATATGATTATGATTGTAACTTAATATAATCCCTCTAAAATTAAATAATATCAAGTAGTAATTGGCCAATGACACAATGGGCTTGTGTCGGTCATAGCCTTCCAACATGGTAGAAAGTGGTTCTTATTTTTAAATCATTGTCGTTTCGTGCTACAGCCGAGGGCTTTGATTTCGAAATAAGAAATACTTGTCTATTACATAGAGATGTGTACATTGAATTAGAATCTAAAGGTCGGTACATGCTACAGCCGTGGGCCGTTGGAGACTGATTCAATTGTACGAAATGCTGGGTTAGACTTGACTTAGAATATTGAGTTTGTCGTGCCGTGACTCAATTATTCAAGAGGTTAAACTTATATTAGGGAATAACATAAGATGTAATTGACAAGAGTTGTCTGCCTATTGAACATCACATGACGTTTCGTGCCACAGCCGAGGTTGTGTGATGGAATGTAGGATCCCTATTCCCACTAGCATTATGAATGCTTAATCTTCACTTAGGGGGTTGAAAAAATTAGATAAACTAGTGGGAGACACTTATGAATAAAGACCCGATTCATATAGTGTTTTGAAATGAAATTGAATATTTGCTAAGTGTTGTTATGTGTTTATCATTTACATATTTACTATATTCGTCATGTCTTCTGCACTATCACTCCAGAGCATACTAGATGCTCACAAGTTGACTGGTCCTAATTTAGCTGTTTGTTTTCACTGTAACAAGTTGGGGCACTGGAAGAGGAACTACAAGGTTTACCTTGCAGAATTGAAGAAGAAGAAGGGTAGTAAGACTACCGCTTCTGATTCAGGCATGTTTATGATCGAAGTTAATATGTCAATAGGTCAAATTTCTACTTGGGTATTAGATACCGCCTGTGGTTCTCATATTTGCAATTCGTTGCAAGGACTAAAGGGAAGTAGGACTCTTGAAAAAGATGAGGTGATTCTACGTACGGGTAATGGAGCAAGGGTTGCGGCCATATCTGTAGGATCATTTAGTTTACATATGCCAACGGGCAAGACTATTATTTTAAATAATTGTTATTACGTTCCCTCTATTGTGAGGAATATTGTTTCTATTCCTATGTTGGATGTGAATGGTTTTTCATTTATTATTAAGAATAATGAATGTTCTATCCTTAGAGATAATGTTCTTTTTGGACGTGGCATTTTAAATAATGGTCTGTATGTATGTGACGTAGAGCATGATTTACTTCAGATTGAACAAACTAATAAAAGAAAACGAGATAATGAAAATCTGACCTATTTATGGCACTGTAGGCTAGGTCATATTAGTGAAAATAGACTGCGGACATTGCATAAGGAAGGGTTACTTGACCCCTTTGATTTTGATTCATATCCTACATGCGAGTCTTGTCTATTGGGTAAAATGACCAAATCTCCATTTAGTGGACATGGAGAGAGGGCTGCAGATTTGCTAGGATTGGTACACACAGATGTTTGTGGACCAATGTCTACGCAAGCCATGGGTGGATTTTCGTACTTCATTACTTTCATAGATGATAGATCTAGATTCAGATATGTGTATTTGATGAAACACAAGTCTGAAGCCTTTGAAAAGTTCAAAGAATATAAACATGAAGTGGAGAAACAAACCAAACACAGTATTATAACTCTTCGATCAGATCGAGGTGGTGAATACTTGAATGGAGAGTTTCTAGATTATCTCAAAGAAAATGGTATAGTCTCCCAGTGGACTCCTCCATATACTCCACAGTTAAATGGGGTATCTGAAAGGAGAAATCGAACTTTGTTAGACATGGTTCGGTCCATGATGAGCTATGCGAATCTTCCAGTATTCCTATGGGGTTATGCATTGGAAACCTCAGCATATTTACTGAATAAGGTGCCTTCCAAATCTGTTCCTCAAACACCATATGAGATATGGAAAGAAAGGAAACCGAGTCCTAAACACGTTAAGATTTGGGGATGTCCAGCTTATGTCAAGAAAGTTGACCCAGATAAGCTGGAATCTCGATTCGTAAAATATAATTTTATGGGATATCCTAAAGAGACTTTGGGGTATTACTTTTACACCGATCATCGGGTGTTTGTCTCCAGACATGCTACCTTCTTGGAAAAGGAGTTTATCCTTGAAGGAAACAGTGGGAGCAAAATTGAACTTGATGAAGTTCAAGAAGCACAAACTACTACGGATCAAGTGGAAACACCTGTTCAGACTGAACAACCTTCTGTGGAACAGCCCATTCGTAGGACAGGGAGAGTGTCTCGCCAACCTGAGAGGTATTATGGCCTTGTCATTAAGAATGACAATGAGTTGTCAATCATTGATGATGACGACCTTGTGACCTATAATGAGGTTATGAGTAGTGTTGACTCAGAGAAATGGCATAGTGCCATGAAATCCGAAATGGAATCTATGTATACCAACCAAGTATGGACTCTGGTTGAGGCGCCTGAAGGTGTTAAGCCTATCGGGTGCAAGTGGGTATACAAAAGAAAGATTGGAGCAGATGGCCAGGTGGAGACCTATAAGGCCAGGCTCGCGGCAAAAGGATTCAAACAAAGGCAAGGGATTGACTTTGATGAAACTTTTTCGCCTGTAGCCCTGTTAAAATCAATTCGGATTTTGCTTGCGATTACTGCTTACTACGACTATGAGATCTGGCAAATGGACGTGGAAAAGGCCTTCCTCAATGGGGAACTTGAGGAGGAAGTGTATATGATACAGCCAGAG
This sequence comes from Apium graveolens, assembly GCF_009905375.1. Classification (NCBI taxonomy): domain Eukaryota; kingdom Viridiplantae; phylum Streptophyta; class Magnoliopsida; order Apiales; family Apiaceae; genus Apium; species Apium graveolens. The sequence goes on along the minus strand of NC_133650.1, from coordinate 184,284,860 downwards.
GGTTTTCTTTCCAAGGGAAATGAACACCTAGTGTGTAAGCTGCTACGAACCATATATGGTTTAAGGCAAGCTTCTCGTAGATGGAACATCCGTTTTGATGAGACAATCAAAGAGTTTGGTTTTATCAAAAACATAGATGAACCATGTGTCTACAAGAAGGTTAGTGGGAGCGTGGTAACATTTCTTGTATTGTATGAGGATGACATACTTCTTATAGGAAATGATGTACCGATGCTACAATCAGTCAAAGTATGGCTATCAAAGAAAACTTCACCATAAAGGACTTGGGAGAAGCATCCTACATTCTCGGTATGAAGATCTATAGAGATAGATCTAGAAGAATGATAGGTCTTACCCAGGGTACATACATCCAGAAAGTGCTTAAAAGGTTTAGCATGGAAAACTCCAAAAGAGGTCTCATACCGATGAGCCATGGAGTGTCCCTTTCCGAAAAAATGTCTCCTAAGACACCTGAGGAAAGAGAGCGTATGAGTAAGATTCCTTATGCTTCAGCAATATCATGTACGCGATGTTGTGTACAAGGCCTGATGTTGCTTATTCAATTAGTGTGACGAGCAGATATCAGTCCAATCCAGGTGAAGACCACTGGAAAGCAGTGAAAAGCATCCTTAAGTACTTGCGAAGGACTCAGGACATTTTTATTGTTTTTGGTGGTGAATCTGAGTTGAAAATAGAGGAGATGTCAACGTCGAGAGAGTTGACACACATAACAACGTAGCAGACCCACTCACAAAGCCACTTTCTCAGAGTCACTTTGATCGTCATAAAGATAAGATGGGTATTAAATACCAGAGTGATTGGCTTTAGTACAAGTGGGAGATTGAAAGAGATATGTCCGAAGTCCAATCATGTATGAGGATTTAGGAATAACTTTTATGTAATCTGTTTTGATTTCATTGATATTAATAAAAGACTTGTTTTGTTTTGATTGTGGGCTCTATCTATTTAAATGTTTAAATAAGATATACCACAGTTTAGAGTAAAGCTTTTTATAAATTGTGATGAGATCATAATAGTGAGACCTAAAAGATGATAACTCTAAACTTAAATAGTTCCTGGTCATAGGATTACTAACTGGTAATTAATAATCCGTAAAGATCGGTACATACTATGCTTGCTTCATTATGAAGGATGTCTGTTCTCATAGAAATTTGTGTGGTGACACTATAGCTAGTATGTAGGTGCTTATTATATAATAAGTTCACTGAACATGACTCACACAGCTGAACAACTGATGGAGTTCACTCACGTGTCAGCAGTTGTTCATATAGTGATAGTTGTACAAGTATCCTTAGACTTGAGCTCATTATAGTCATCTTGTGTACACTAAACTATGCTTTGGTTTAGTTCTTAGTCTCAAGGGACAATTATGAGGGCTCTACTGGGTATAGGAATTTGTACACGAAGATAATGTATGATCAATAAAGGATCTACCCCTTCCAGTGTAGGAAGAGAATGTTCAATGCTGATCCACTTATGTTAGTTCAGGAATCTCTGGCCAGAGTGAATGAAATTAGAAAGGAGTTTCTAATTTACATTAAATAGAACTAAGCATAGTGAATGGGAAAGCAAATGATTAAATAAGATAGGTTTGACACAAGTTCCATGCCTTGTATTTAATCGTGACATTGCAGGGTAGAAGGAATTAATTGTACGGTAACTACTCACTGAATAGGTTCTTGGTATTCTAAGCAGTGAATTCGTATTATCTGGATAGTCGCGATATGCTGAGAATTATCCCTCACGATGTAGAATAAATATGATTAATTAATTAATCATATTTAATGAATTAGAGAATTTATATAAATAATGATGAAATAGTTTTATTACTATTTATTTCTACTACCGGCTTAATATTGAACCTACAGGGTCACACCATAAAAGAGAATGATTTAATGGTGGAGAAATTAATTAATAATGGCTGATAATTATTTATTTATGAAATAAATAATTAATTGGTAAAATTAATAATTGATTAAATGAGATTTAATTGATTATAAATTAATTAAGAAAAAGTTCTTAATATTATTAATTAAGAATTTAATTTTTGGAAATTAAATCAAGTGAGAGAATTATTTCTAAAGTGTTTAGAAAAAGGATTAATAATTAAAAGGTATTTTAATTATTGGTGAGAATAATAAAGGGTTAATAATAATAATATTTTATGGGAAAAATTTCAGCTGAAAATTTTGCCTATAAATATACTATTATAGACCCTATTTTTACCTCAACCAAAAAGATTTACAAAACCCTAATTCTCTCCATCTCCTCCTCCTTCATTACATCATTTTCTTGGTGGATATCGGTGGAGTGCATCACACTTGAGGAGCAGCTGCTAAGGATCTCCGTTCATCGTTTTTGGATCGCCATTAAAGACCTCCATCTTTCCATTAACGTAAAGCTTCTTAAGGTAAACATACTGAACTACAAATTAAATATTATTTTTCGCATGGATCCTGCAGAGGGTTTCGGTTTTTTTTAAGATTTAAATTTACGTTTTCATTGCGTTTATGTGCTAAAAACCCTTCACCTGTGAGTCAAACTATAACATCTGTCACAGGTGGTTCTATCTAATTCCTAACTTCCACCTCAAATCCAAATGAACAACCTTCAACATCCAATCCTTCATAACAACCATCTCACCCAATCCAATAGTGGTTAGAAAATGCTCAATCTTAACCAAGCACTGTGGATGATCTTTTGTTTGATCAAATTTCAGGTCTTGCTAACATCTCACAGCATCTGCTCACTTCAGACATGACAAATCAAGACTATCAAACAATTTTGCTAAGTTATAATGAAGATGTTAAAAAGCAAAAGCAGAAAATAGTGAATGAGGCTGAGCAGGATGGCAATGTGTATGCCTAGCCGTCTAAAGACTTTACTTTGGAGATGGATCAAGTCTTGGCAAGATTCAGGGATGAATATGTCACAATATTGGGGAGTAATGCCAAGGTCCTGTGTAACACCCCCAAATCCGGGGTCGGGGATCTGGGTTGTCACGAGTTTCATTTCCCTTAATAACACTTAATCTTAATAAACAACCAACTACTGTGTACTGTGACCCCACAATATACACACACACACACACCACAAGTTATAGTCTCAGAGATGAATACCAAAAAATAACACAAGTCATTTTGTTCCACAATTATAAGCCATTACACCTCAAAAGGGTTTCTGAATGAATTACATATTCCTTGCCATTATTACAATTCATATAGATACATAAGTCTAGTGCATCAAAAGTTGAAAGCCTAGCCTATTGGTAATTCCTACCTCAGCTACGGCGGCATCAACGCTTCCAGAAAACTGCGGAACGTTTCCTAACCGCTTGCGAATTGGAAGCTTGGTCCTGTTCATCTTTTCTATCTGTTGTTGTGTGATGAAAGAAGAAAGCAAGGGTGAGCAATAAGCCCACCAAAATAATACGTATAATGATTAACAATATATATGAGCATTCTCGTAGCACTCATGAAAGTCTTGGTCAAGAAGAATTGAACCAAGTTTGACCTCTTAATGCGACCAAGTCGCAAAATATTTAGTATATATGTATATATACTTTTCAAAATCTTGGAAGTCCTCTTCCATGTATAATATACACAGAGTTCCAGTTTATAACTGTATAAAATGTCGTTGCAAGGTGATCTCATATATCTAACCTTGTCTCAACGTTTTTCTGAAAATCTTTGACATGCATAAGATAATCATTTACTAGATATAAGTTTAAAAGATGAAGTTACAAGATACTCCAATATACTTATATCTTTTCCGAATACTACTTGAACTACCACCGTTCAAGTTATAATTAGTTTCAAAAGTCCATCACATAGATGAGACTACAAGATAAGACCTGAATAAATTCAATCTTTGAAATATCATTCAAAAGAGATGAAGTTACGAGATACTTCATTTGATGGAAACATCATTATAACTGTTTGACCCTGTCAATGCTTCGGCAATCACCCATCCGTAGCCTTTCGATCGAAATGCTCCAGGTAGTGTTGCAAAAATATCCTAACTGGATGATGAACTCATTACGGGAGTTTTCCGCGCCAGGAAGACCACTTACGATGATCATTCACAGTAGTGCAACCCCACCATTTTCTACATGTAGAGGAGAACAATCAGATTTACTTGTCAACCGAACCCTGGACTCATAAGGAATGGACCGTCTTAGCGGAACTTCCAGGCCATTTGGGCCAATATAATAAGGCTGGGCCGGCGCCACTCGACCACTTACTCCACTCCTAGTTCAGATGAAATCCATGACTCTGAAACGTAAAGCTCGTCCCCCATTTCCCCAAGTAGAAACTTGTTGATACGGCTCCACCAAGAAGTCGTATCTAGTTGGAAAGGAAAGCTCACTGATATTTCCCAGGCGGTGCCTGTTAATGGAATAACTTGTTCCAAGAATTTTACTTCCCGAGTGTTGGGTAAGTAATCAAAAACTCTTTTATCAAAATAGCAACCTTGTTGTGAATATGAAATACGCCACAGAGCCGGATCCGCTCTAACTTTTAAAAATCATTTTGAAGACTCGAAAACAATTTTAAGAATATTTGGAGTAATACTGATTTAATAAAATAAATCAGTCCCGATATATTAGAAAATATCAGAATATTATTATTTAAATAATATTCCCATAAAGGATAATCTTTATGAAAATAATTGAAGTAGAAGTTTTAAAACTTATACTTGAAATGAATATTAAATAACCAAAGATATACTTATACGAAAGTAATATCTTTATTTGAATAATCAAAAGTGAGTTTGATTATCGACACATTATTCTTTAATAAAGTAAAGAATATTAATTAGTAAATAATCGGAGTCATAAGTCCTCGAATGAATATTCAAAATAATATTCATTAATAAAATAAACGGAGTCATAAGCCCTCGAATGAATATTCAAAATAATATTCATTAATAAAATAAAGGGAGTCATAATTCCTCGGATAGATATTCAAGTAATATTCATTAAGTAAAATAAGCGGAGTCATAAGTTCTCGAATGAATATTCAAAATAGTATTCATTAAATAAAATAAGCGGAGTCATAAGTCCTCGAATGAATATTTAAAATAATATTCATCAAGTAAAATAAAGTTATCGAATAAATCTTATTCAAATAATAGTTTTGTAAACTATATATATATATAATATACTCGGGAACATTACCTCCCGGTTTAGAAAGTGTTCACCTTTGGGTCCCCTATACCAAGGGTATACGCAAATACTGCTTATCTCTAGCATAGGTATTATACAACTTATAAGCATTTGAATCAACAATTAGATATCAAGATTACGAAACAGGCATGCATATAAACCATATCAGCATGCTCCAATATATCGCAAGATTTGCTAATAACCATCATGCATCTATCACAAGATAATGCATATACATATATACATCACAACAACAGTATAACAGGTAGAAAACTTGCCTGAGCGACTGGGGGTGATAAAAGGCCTGGGACGAGTCTGGTAACCTATAAACATCATATAAGTTGGAATTAAACCAAAGTCGCTTAAGAATCTACACTTTAACCAATTAGACCCTAACGTTCCCTTTTGCGCTTAACGATTCACTTAAGTCGCTCGAGTACCCTCGGCTCCACCATTTTTAATAAATTAACCATTAAAATTTTTAGGCGATTCTTTCGCGAGTACCCTACCAACTTCCTAACCCACTTTACATAATTGTTTCATACTTCAATTAGTCATTTAAGGGCCTTAACCAAGGTTTCAAAGTAAGGCGAGGGGTAATGGTTCGTTCGCGAAACGCCGTTACTTAAAATGGTCGTTTCTCCTAAACCGTACATCGGATTCAAGCGAACCATATATCAAAATGAAGCTCGTAACATGAACTATCTAATCATGGCAATGGTCAAAACCTAACAGTGAGTTCACGGGTCCTGATGTTAAGAACAAAAGCAGTCTAAGGTAAATCGGGCATTACGACGGCTATGTTTACGCGATTACCAAATTTATACCACTCCAAATCAATCCACAATCAACCCACAATCATTACTACAACCAAACTCCATCCATACTTTACTACAACAGCCCCAACATCTCAAGATTTCCAATTTATACTACTCTCAATCATGAACTAAAAGCTATACTTAAGTTCATTAACCAATAATCAAGATTTACAACTTCAAACTCATTACAAATCCAACCACACTCTAAGTATACAAGAATCATGCTTCTCATGAACCATACCAAACATAAAAACTCTAAATATACAAAAGTAGGGCTAGGGTATGAGATTATATGTAACGCCCGGGAAATATTATGTAATTATTTTTATCAATAAATAATTATTCAGTGATTTTTATGTGAATTTTGGTGAATTATTTGATGATGGATAATAATATTAGAATGTTTATTTCTGATAAAATTTAGATATTCTAATTTCCAATTATCCAGAATTAAATCTAAATAATTTTGGTATCTTTCTGGTAATTTTTAGATTAACATATGATTTTATAAGAATTTATAGAATTAATAATGATTATTCTTACATAATTATAAAATTTATTTTTAGAATCAGAAATCGTCCCACTTCAATCGTTTTTGCGTTTTTACAACCCGAAACTCTTCCGAAAACTCCTTCCTACCCTAAGCTGATAATTCTGAACACTTTTCATGTTTTGACTTTTTCGATCCGGGGCACGGTTTGACCTGTACGAGTCCCAGTGTAAAATTTTCGATACGTAAATCATTTTATTTATTGATAATAATCCATATTCTAAAAAGGCGAGACATTATTACCTTAATTTCGTATAAAGTATTTTATAGGAAGCTCTGTTTTGATAATTATCCAATTCTGGTATTAAAATCGTATCGTCTTTTCAGTTACTTAGCGACTAAGTAACCTATCTTCGGATCCGGTCTATAAATATAATTATCAAAATATTAAATAAATAAAATATGTGTTGGTTCTGTCAGTAATGTGTTGTTGTGTTATCAATTGTTTGTGAATTGTTGGACGCGAAGATTAATTTTATAATTAATTACCAAGCTGTATGCATTTGATTCATTTTAAAGTGATTTTATTGAATATTTATTCTTAAAAATACTAAAATTGTTTCTAAAATTATTTTTATTGTTTTATAATTTTATTTATTATTTTTAGGAGTTTATAAAATTTAGAAATCAATATTTTATTTATTAATTATCTTTAAATGATTTTCTGACTCCATTAAATTGTAAAATCAATATTTAATTTCAAGATGTTTCAAAAATTATGAAAATTTTATTTTAATAAGTTCAGAATATTTCGAGAATTTTAGAGTTTATTTATTAATTTTTATGATTAATTTCACTTGCGAATTAGTATCGTTATTTTCATAATTGCGAGTCAAAATCTGGCTTGCAGTCAACAGGGAGATGTGTTGAATTTTCAGGATATACACTCCCCTGTCCCAATCCTCTCTCTCGTCTCCTCAATCTCTCGCTCAATCTCTCCCTCTCGACCTCTCCCTCGAACTCTCTCTGTAATCTCTCCCTCACTGACTCTAATCTCTCTCGATCCAATCCTCTCTCTATTTCTTTTCCCCCTCCCTCCCCGTTTTCCCTTGTTCTTCCCTTCCCACCGCTTGATTTCTCCGGTTGTTTTCCGGTAAATGTTCCGCCACCGCCTTACCTTCCGGTTCATTTTTTCGGTTCTGCTTATGTTTATTCGATATATATACATACGTATATACGTGTGTTATGTGTCTTGCAGTTCAGTTGAAGTTTTTGTGCCACCTGTTTTCTTCTTTTCCGGTCGCCGTCGGTTTCCATTCCGGCGAGGTGACCGGGTACGCGTGTTATGTACATTGTGTGTGTGTTGTTGATGTATCTGTTGTGTGGGTTGTGATTCTGGTATACTGTTGTTCGAATTTTGGTTTAAACTTTGTGAAGAAATTTGATGAGATTTTCGTGATTTTCGAATTAATCATTTCGTTTTACAAAAATATCGGGGGAATTTATGTTGGAAACCCGAAACTAATCGGGTACCCATAAATTTTATCGCCGTCAGCGATGAGCTTTGGCGAGCCGACGGTGGACTATGATGATTCGATCTGAGTCCTACGATTTAAAACACAAAATACGAATAAAAATTGTAAAATACAGATTAAAACATAAAAACACGACTAATAATTAATAATTGTATTTAATTGATAATTGAGAATTTGGGGACTGATAGTGATGGCTGAAATTGGTGATTGGGATTGTAGTTGTGAAAATTGGATTGTTGTTGTGAATTTGACGTCGATTTGATTCGACGGGTAGGCCGATAAATAGAGGAAACGCTGCCCGATTTTCGGGAAAATAAACTCTGAAATTACGGGAACGTAACCTATAATTATCAGAAACGTTGACCGAGGATATAATTGAACTTTATGAAACCTATTCACGTGATGTGACAAGATATTTTGTGAATAATCGATTACCCTATTTTTCAAAATAACAAATATACATATTTTCTGAAAATAAATACCGAACCAATTTTCGAAGATGTGAACCATAATTGCTATGTGTATTTCGATAATACATATAAAAATGAATTTGGTTATGAAATCGTATGGGTAGAATAGGATAACGGTTTGATGTTAAGCTTAAGCGGTTATCTAAATTAGGGTATTTCAACCCTGTAGGTTTTAGACAGAAGACCAAGACGTGACATCGGACTAGGAACGATCTAGTGATTAGACGTCGAGATCAACGAAGTTCCAACCGAAGGGTCTGAATGTTGGGATCGTATCGAGAATAGGATAGTAAGTGGACAATAAAGCCGAACGATCATAGTCGAACCAAAGTCAACCAGTAATAACGGTTAAAGCTTATTGAGGCAAGTATCCCTATCATCACTTATTGTTCAAGTGATATTTATTTTAGGTCTTCTTACGCAAGTATTCTGGATTTTTCTTTTAAAATGCTGCAAGTATTCCTGATTTTTCTTTTAAAATAATGCAATTATTTCTTCGTTCCTATTCTAAGTTCAGAATAGTTAAATGTTTTACATTTCGCTGCAATTACTCATATTATGCTCATTCATTTATTCTTGTTCCTGTAATTCGATTGCTCTCGTGAGCAAATACCCATTCTTTCGGGTTATTTGCGAACCCTGAATTGGGATGTTTTGAATTCAAAATGATTTGACATCAAAACACTCTACGGGCTGGATAGTGATATTTTGGGGATTGAGTTTTACTTAATCCCGAGGTCCGGGATGACTGGTGCCTCGAGATGGGCCGTAGTACCTGGGGACCCGACTAGATCTGTATATTGAGATATAGATCTGCATTATATTCTGACTGATCAGCAGAGTATAGATGCGAACTAGTGTCCAGTCTAATTTATTATTGATCGCCATTAATGGCATTCCTTCTTGAGAAAAAAATGTGATTATGGATTAAAGTTAGTTTTCCTTAGCACTCAGTTTCGGGTAACTACAATGTTTTTAAATAAATTCGAGGTTATGATTGTTGCTGCAGCATTAGTTGCTCAGTGATAGTTAGAATCTTGAATGAATTGAGATCTTCTTAATTATTTAACCCATCATCAGGCTGGTTTAGCAGGCTAAGTCTATGGAAACTTAGTCGATAATGATGGATACTGAATAGTTAGGAATTTCTTGAACGTCATTTTATGAATAGTTGTTGCATTCGTTGCTCAGGTATGAAGTGTTACCAGAAGCTATTTTGAAAACACGCGATCTCTGAAGCTCTTATAAAATGTCATTATTTCCTATGTGATTTATAGCAATGTAAATCAAATTGATTTTAAGATAATGAAATATATCCTATAAATGATTTCGTGTTTCGCTCTTCCAAAATATTTCAGAGATTTGGTCCAGAAGTTTTCTTTGATATTAATGTTTGAAACTCAAAATATATACTTGCTGGGCATTTTTGGCTCACTCTTGCTTTGTAAATTTTTATTTCTGCCAGAAACAGATAAGGATTAAAGTGAATAGCTTCGATAAACAGCAGAAGTTAGAGAAATTTCCGTTGCGAGAAGTTGAAGGTGTTAGAAGAATGTGACAAGAGCATTAGTTCAAAGGTATTTATACTTGTATTATAGTTGAAGTGAGTTGTAGAAGGTTAGATTCTTGTTTCATACCATAACCTGTAAACGATCCGGATTCAAGGGGTTCTTTATTTATTTCTTTATTTTATGTAAAGATTGTTTAGTGACACCAAATCTTGACCCCGGATTTGGGGTGTTACAGTTTGGCATCAGAGCTGCAGGTTATTGGTCACTGAAATAAGAATAGGTGAGAGTAAGATAGGAATGATAGGTCGTACAGGATAGGAAAGACCCAAGGCATATTCAGGATAAATTGAATTGAGTGTGAATTAGGGTTAGTAGATCGGAGATGAAATTGCTAAGATAGGATCGTTGAGAAAGTGTAAGGTGAATATCACAACATTTTAGGTATATTGAGTTCTCAGATTATACAATAATAAGTAATCGATGAAGACTGGGTATGTTACCCTACTTTTCATGTGATTTGAAGGAAATGCGGGTGATTTCGTGAGCACTTGTGTAAGGGAAACTAGGTGAGTGATGGCACGACTTAACTTAGAATTAGGTAGAAGGAAAGCTTATCGTCAGAGGTAACTAGTTGATGGAAGCTGATGAAGAACCAACGTTGCACGTTTTGAGGGCACCACCGTTGCGAGAAGATTCTTACCACTTATCGGGAGCTGCGCAAGGAATAATATCTACCTTTCTAGATATAGGTAAGATTAACAAGGAAATGCGACCCTATCTACCGACAGAACACCGAATCACACACGTGGGTGTGAGAATAACGGCAAGAACGACGACAAGAATGTTAAAGACAGTACTACATGTCAGCGTTGCGATAGAATTGCGAATAAGATGATTTACGACGGTGAATGAAGTTTTGGCGACTAATCTGTGTGAGCTGAATCCGAGGAAATATAGAAGAGGTACCAAAGTGAAGAGACCTTTATATGGACATTATTTAATTAGACATTTCATTGGTAAACCATAAAAATAGCAAGTAATGTACATAGTACTGATGACCAAATATTTGATTTTCAAAACTTTAAAATGAGAATTCGGAAAAGATTTTCTTAATCAACTTTCAGAAGATTTTTGCATGAAATGAGTTTTACAAATTGGTTGTCAAATTACTACTTATGTTCTTGTTATTATAAACAGAAAATGATCTAAAAAGAAGAATGAAATTAGACTCAGTGTTGTTATTCAAAGGGCCAAGTAGAACCACCAGCAAAGGAGAAGGTTTAAAGTTTTCTGTGAAAAATGAAAGTAAACGTTGTTTAATAAAATCAATAATTGAATCAACATATTATTTACCCAATTTATAAACTTATTAAAATTTAACAAGATTCGTGATTCGAACGAACGGGAGATGATTAAAGAAAAAGAAAGAATCTTCTAGATAATTGGAAAAGAATCGTGTCCTTATCAACGAAATTGAGGCGTTACGTGATCGATAATTATTCTACGCGACATAGAGGAGATCTGAAGCAGTGATTACAAATTTCGGAAGGACGCAATTCAGATCAAATTATTGAAGCAGTTGATGTGAAGGCATTTCTAGACAACATTTCGAAGCAATGATGTGACTTGAATCGTAAACCTGTATCCGCACGATCCTGAAGGCATACGTAAGTGAAGCGTGGAGGTGATCGGCATTGACATTCTTTCTTCTAATACGACAGTATATGTTTTTCTTGATTTTTAAATACGTAGGAGCTTCTTCTGTTGATAAATTATATGAGGCAAAAACGAAAGAAAATTTCTTATATTCCTTCTGAATTGTTTCTCTTCTCCAATTTCTTGATTCCTGATTGAGACAACAGTGTTGTGGTATGACATTTTATCGAAATGACGAAGAGTCGGGTGGGACGCCACCTAATCATGTGCTGTATGCCATATAGTATGAAAGACTGGCCATCTTGAGTACGAATATGGTTGTCTCATTCTTCACTCATTTTTCTTCCTTCAATTTTCTGATTTACAAATTCTTCCAATCGGTTACTGCATTGTTATTCCTTATCCAGCTTTTCAATCAAAATCATATTCACAAACTCTTCTCTTGTGTAGAATCTGTTCTCTGACGGGTTGAAAAGAAATGAAATAGTGTGATACATGGAATCATACAACGAACATAGATACGACTGCAAATCGATAAATGGAGAACATCAGTGAGCGAGGAAAAATGGACACACCGACAACGTGGTCGTGACAAAGACATCAAATCTGATAGTTGTTCGTGTTACGAGGATCTCGTCAGTATGGTAGATTGCGACACGAAATGAATAGTTAGCGAATCGTACATTAATTATGAAATAAGGAAGTGAAATTGTGTGCTCAAACGGAGCAAACGAGTATCGGGACGACGATCAAAGATCAAGGAAATTCTGAATAATGACTCAGACAGGCGGTTAATACACGAGGCATCCCTTCGTCATGAAAAGATATTTGTCGTGAAAATTCAAGATGAAAGAAATCTTAAATGTAATCGAACTTCGAACGTGTTCTTCAAGAAGTTGTGAAGTTCTCCAACTTGCGTAAACAAGTGATGGTGAATTCAATGCTCATACCCGGGTCAGTGATGAAATTTAATACGGGAACATAAGTGGAGATGAAGGAATGGTGATTCGACTGTGGAGTCTTTTAAGAAATAACGAGACAATGATTAAGTTTCCATCAAATTACGACGATAATAATAAAAACAGGGCGTGGTTATTAAAAGACGAACAAATTAGTAATAAAAATTGGTAACGACAAGAAATAAGTTAAGATACTCGTGAAATAAAATTTTTAGAAACGAGACAAATTTTACAGTTCACTAATAAAATTTGGTAAGATTTTGAAAGAACTAGAAAGGGAGTGGTTATATTAATCCTTGTTCATTTAAGATCTTAAGTCTCATTTTAAAAGATAAATGATATGCTGGTCAGATGCTGATCAAAGGTGAATGGTGGGAATTGATAATTTTGGTTGATGGAAGTGGACGGAGATGATTGTGGATACTTTGGTTAATTGATGGTGTCGGCTTGAGTCCGACTGGTAGTCAATGGTGTAAGGGAAGTGCTGCCAAAATTTTTAGAAATTACCCTATAGTTAAGGACAAAGAAGTATATTGTCGTTCTTGTCAGTACTCCAAATAATGGCGATCTCGGTTCTTGAGAAAGTTATTATGACCAAACCGACTTTATATAATTGGACCTTAATTCTAGTTAGCTAGTCAGCACTTGGTTTACGTGATCAGTTAAAGGAATTGATTGATCAACTTTACCAACTGATGGTTAGTTAAATGGAGATCAATTCCAATTAGATTGAGTCAAGTTCTAACATAATTTTCAGATCTGAAATCAAAGCAATTAGTAATTTGGAGGAAGTAATGGCATCAGCAAAAGTGGAAATTCGTAAAAGTAGTGTAATATTGTTGCAAGCATGTGCTAGATTTTATCTAGATGAATACCCCTTTTCAATAGACAAAAGGAACAAAAAGTTATTGGAAGAGACAAAATGAAGAGACGTTATCATTCATAATGACGTTCCAGGAAAGACCTGAAAATATACTCATTTCGAATGATGGTTAAATGGAAGTTGTTGTAAAATAATGAAAAGCTCGCAAATTCAAGCACCCAATGAAAGACGAAGATTGATGAAGTCCGCATGTGAATTCAGGAAAAAGAGATGATGGTCAATAAAGAGAAGTCAAACACGCGGTCTGTGATACGTCAAGCAAAGCTAAGGAAATAGCTACCGAGGAAATTTGATAACTCTGTTAGTGAGAATTTAAATAGTACAAATAAAAGCCTTCATTCCAGTGTGAACTCCAGAAATGACCTATCCAATAATAAACAGAGTAATATTACAAAGAAAAAGAAATTCGTTATGTATGAAAAAGATAATGAATAATGAGAATGAAGAACTAATCAAGACAAGAAGTGGAATCAAAAGGATGATAAATAAATTTTATAAATTATTCCAGGATATATGTAAGGTATGAACGTCAGTTGGGCCAGAATTGATTGGAGAATGAAGTGAAATGTCGATAATTGAAGATGGGAATTTCATTCAAGGAATGCGTGTAAACAAGAATGATTAAATGAAGGTATTAATAGCGAACTGCTGAAGATGAACGTTGCAATGAAGCTCATGTTGGAATTCTTTTAAATTAAAGTGAAGTCCCGGAGGTTCGAACGAATGATTTACCAAGGTTACCTCAGGGAATGAGGTAAGGATTTCTTGTCGGTTATTACACAGAGTCAAGCTAATGTCAAAAGCCTGTGTCATATAACTCAATAGGAATGAAATAATAAGTGAAGGAAAACTTCAAAAATGTGGAATGGAAGAATAATGAAACAAAGAGTATTTTGCGTTGTGCGCAAAAGCGTTCGTGGAAAAAGAGAATGGAGATATGAGGTTACGCGTCGATTATCAGAAATGGTAAGTTGAAGATTAAGTGAACACAATGTACCAGGGGTATTGGGATAGAGTGATTGTATTTATTGATAACATCCTTGTTAATTTAAGAACTAAGGAAGATCAAGTTGAACGTCTGAAGATATGCTTGCGAAAAGTTGAAAAATAGCAACTGCAGTTTCAGCTTCAAAGATATAAATTCTGGTTATAATTGATTATGAGCTCCAGTGTGTGGGTAAAGATCAAACAGGAAAGGTCCATTTAGGAACAGATGTTCAAGTTGAAAGAAAAGAGTGAACACCATTAAGATTGTGGAGGAAATGGGTAAAAGAATTGGAAAAGTTAGGAACTAAAGAATAGGTTTTGATCCGTCTATTGGGTTATGCTGATACTTACTTTATTGTTGGATATCAAAGGTGGTATTAATGCAGATGATTGATGTTGACTTCAGTTTGGGACGTTGTGAGCATCAAAGTTCGTATTGATATCTAATTTGATATGACAACAAAATGAGTATTAGTACCAAGAGACCGGGTTTTGAACCAAGTTCTAATTCATTCCGTTCCCAATTAATGTACTTTCTTTCAGATATTAAGGGATTCTCGCTTGATGAAGCTACTTGATAGTGATTGAAAAGAAATAGAAGTATGCTACCAAATGGTAAGTAAATGCAATTGTCGAGATTTTTCTTTTTAGCTTTTAAATAGATGTAAAACATTTCGAAGCATCAGACGTCATGAACTCAGGACATCGGGTGCGGACGAATAGGAAGTGCAAGAGACCGATTAAAGATTCTTGAATACGATTGGAGACGGTAATAGGTCAATTCAACCGAACAGAAGGAGACCTGATAAGTAGAGAAGAACGGTCAGTGAAAATAGGAATTTCATAAACATGATCTATTAGAATTGGAAAGAAAAGAAGGTTAGTGTAAATTAAGTTAGTCCTTTGAAATAGTGAGATAGATAGAACGATTGTGAATGAGTTGGTCTTGTTGTCACAGGTGTAACGAATCCATAAGGCATTTATGTGTGTATGACTATGAAGAGTAATTTAGTTCCAAATATGTGAAATAGAAGACTGAGTTAGGGGTTGTATGAGCAACTGATAAATTTGATGACGGTAAAAGGCCGTTGAATTGTGATTAAGGTGATGAGAACTGAGTAATCATAAGAAAGATACTTGGAAAACATCATGGTTTGTTTCTTAGCATGATTCTGAGGACAGAATCCTTTTAAGGGAGGAAGAATGTAACGCCCGAGAAATATTATGTAATTATTTTTATCAATAAATAATTATTCTGTGATTTTTATGTGAATTTTGGTGAATTATTTGATGATGGATAATAATATTTGAATGTTTATTTCTGATAAAATTTAGATATTCTAATTTCCAATTATCCAGAATTAAATCTAAATAATTTTGGTATTTTTCTGGTAATTTTTAGATTACCATATGATTTTATAAGAATTTATAGAATTAATAATGATTATTCTTACACAATTATAAAATTTATTTTTAGAATCAGAAATCGTCCCACTTCAATCGTTTTTGCATTTTTACAACCCAAAACTCTTCCGAAAACTCCTTCCTAACCTAATCTGATAATTCTGAACACTTTTCATGTTTTGACTTTTTCGATCCGGGGCACGGTTTGACCTGTACGAGTCCCAGTGTAAAATTTTTGATACGTAAATCATTTTATTTATCTATAAGAATCCATATTCTCAAAAGGCGAGACATTATTACCTTAATTTAGTATAAAGTATTTTATAGGAAGCTCTGTTTTGATAATTATCCAATTCTGGTATTAAAATCGTATCGTCTTTTCAGTTACTTAGCGGCTAAGTAACCTATCTTCGGATCCGGTCTATAAATATAATTATCAAAATATTAAATAAATAAAATATGTGATGGTTCTGTCAGTTATGTGTTGCTATGTTATCAATTGTTTGTGAATTGTTGGACGCGAAGATTAATTTTATAATTAATTACCAAGCTGTATGCATTTGATTCATTTTAAAGTGATTTTATTGAATATTTATTCTTAAAAATACTAAAATTGTTTCTAAAATTATTTTTATTGTTTTATAATTTTATTTATTATTTTTAGGAGTTTATAAAATTTAGAAATCAATATTTTATTTATTAATTATCTTTAAATGATTTTCTGAACCCATTAAATTGTAAAATCAATATTTAATTTCAAGATGTTTCAAAAATCATGAAAATTTTATTTTTATAAGTTCGGAATATTTCGAGAATTTTAGAGTTTATTTGTTAATTTTTATGATTAATTTCACTTGCGAATTAGTATCTTTATTTTCATAATTGCGAGTCAAAATCAGGCTTACAGTCAACAGGGAGATGTGTTGAATTTTCAGGATATACACTCCCCTGTTCCAATCCTCTCTCTCGTCTCCTCAATCTCTCCCTCTCGACCTCTCCCTCTCTCTCTCTCTCTCTCTCTCTCTCTCTCTCTCTATAATCTCTCCCTCACCGACTCTAATCTCTCTTGATTCAATCCTCTCTCTATTTCTTTTCCCTCTCCCTCCCTGTTTTTCCCTTGTTCTTCCCTTCCCACCGCTTGATTTCTCCGGTTGTTTTCCGGTAATTGTTCCGCCGCCGCCTTACCTTCCGGTTCATTTTTCCGGTTCTGCTTATGTTTATTCGATGTATATAAATACGTGTATACGTGTGTTATGTGTCTTGCAGTTCAGTTGGAGTTTTTGTGCCACCTGTTTTCTTCTTTTCCGGTCGCCGCCGATTTCCATTCCGGCGAGGTGACTGGGTATGCGTGTTATGTACGTTGTGTGTGTGTTGTTGATGTATCTGTTGTGTGGGTTGTGATTCTGGTATACTGTTGTTCGAATTTCGGTTACTTTGTGAAGAAATTTGATGAGATTTTCGTGATTTTCGAATTAATCATTTCGTTTTACAAAAATATCGGTGGAATTTATGTTGGAAACCCGAAACTAATCGGGTACCCATAAATTTTATCGCCGTCGGTGATGAGCTTTGGCGAGCCGACGGTGGACTATGATGATTCGATCTGAGTCCTACGATTTAAAACACAAAATACGAATAAAAATTGTAAAATACAGATTAAAACATAAAAAAATGATTAATAATTAATAATTATATTTAATTGATAATTGAGAATTTGGGGACTGATAGTGATGGCTGAAATTGGTGAATGGGATTGTAGTTGTGAAAATTGGATTGTTGTTGTGAATTTGACGTCGATTTGATTCGACGGGTAGGTCGATAAATAGAGGAAACGCTGCCCAATTTTGGAAACGTCAACCGAGGATATAATTGAACTTTATGAAACCTATTCACGTGACGTGACAAGATATTTTGTGAATAACCGATTACCCTATTTTTCAAAACAACAAGTATACGTATTTTCTGAAAATAAATACCGAACCAATTTTCGAAGATGTGAACCATAATTGCTATGTGTATTTCGATAATACATATAAAAATGAATTTGGTTATGAAATCGTATGGGTAGAATAGGATAACGGTTTGATGTTAAGCTTAAGCGGTTATCTAAATTAGGGTATTTCAACCCTGTAGGTTTTAGACAGAAGACCGAGATGTGATATCGGACTAGGAACGATCTAGTGATTAGACGTCGAGATCAACGAAGTTCCAACCGAAGGGTCTGAATGTTGGGATCGTATCGAGAATAGGATAGTAAGTGGACGATAAAGCCGAACGATCAAAGTCGAACCAAAGTCAACCAGTAATAACGGTTAAAGCTTATTTAGGCAAGTATCCCTATCATCACTTATTGTTCAAGTGATATTTATTTTAGGTCTTCTTACGCAAGTATTCGGGATTTTTCTTTTAAAATACTGCAAGTATTCCTGATTTTTCTTTTAAAATAATGCAATTATTTCTTCGTTCCTATTCTAAGTTCAGAATAGTTAAATGTTTTACATTTCGCTGCAATTACTCATATTATGCTTGTTCATTTATTCTTGTTCCTGTAATTCGATTGCTCTCGTGAGCAAATACCCATTCTTTCGGGTTATTTGCGAGCCCTGAATTGGGATGTTTTGAATTCAAAATGATTTGACATCAAAACACTCTACGGGCTGGATAGTGATATTTTGGGGATTGAGTTTTACTTAATCCCGAGGACCGGGATGACTGGTGCCTCGAGATGGGCCGTAGTGCCTGGGGACCCGACTAGATCTGTATATTGAGATATAGATCTGCATTATATTCTGACTGATCAGCAGAGTATAGATGCAAACTAGTGTCCAATCTAATTTATTGTTGATCGCCATTAATGGCATTCCTTCTTGAGAAAAAAAATGTGATTATGGATTAAAGTTAGTTTTCCTTAGCACTCAGTTTCGGGTAATTACAATGTTTTTAAATAAATTCGAGGTTCAGATTGTTGCTGCAGCATTAGTTGCTCAGTGATAGTTAGAATCTTGAATGAATTGAGATCTTCTTAATTATTCAACTCATCCTTATCAGGCTGGTTTAGCAGGCTAAGTCTATGGAAACTTAGTCAATAATGATGGATACTGAATAGTTAGGAATTTCTTGAACGTCATTTTATGAATAGTTGTTGCATTCGTTGCTCAGGTATGAAGTGTTACCAGAAGCTATTTTGAAAACACGTGATCTCTGAAGCTCTTATAAAATGTCATTATTTCCTATGTGATTTATAGCAATGTAAATCAAATTGATTTTAAGATAATAAAATATATCCTTTAAATGATTTCGTGTTTCGCTCTTCCAAAATATTTCAGAGATTTGGTCCGGAAGTTTTATTTGATATTAATGTTTGAAACTCAAAATATATACTTGCTGGGCATTTTTGGCTCACTCTTGCTTTGTAAATTTTTATTTCTGCCAGAAACAGATAAGGATTAAACTGAATAGCTTCGATAAACAGCAGAAGTTAGAGAAATTTCCGTTGCGAGAAGTTGAAGGTGTTTGTAATAACCCCAATTTTTGGGAAATTTTTGAAACCCTTATGAATAGTGTTTTTGCTGAATGAGAAAACTTTTTATGCCATACTATGTAGGGGTTCTGATATGGATATTCTGAGATTTTATTAGTACTTTATATGGGATATAAGTGTATGTAAAGATCGTCAGAATCCAAATCCGAACACTTTGATTTTTCCCGGAAATACACTAGATACGGAAAGATTTGAGAAAAAGGTAACAGGATAAAAAGGATTTAAATTAAAGGATTATAGGAGAGGATCATAAAAGGAATATAATATATTGAGAAAGGTTAAGGGAACCTAAGTAATAAGATCCCAGGTATGATCCCTCAAACGATAAACGAAAACGAAAGTTAAGCGAACCGTATAACATATCAGCGGTCATTAGGCAAACGATTAGGAAGTTAATCAAGGGGATTAGTGGGGATGATGTCATCCAGCCAATAGAAAGAGGACAAGGAGGGGA
Source organism: Apium graveolens (assembly GCF_009905375.1). Classification (NCBI taxonomy): domain Eukaryota; kingdom Viridiplantae; phylum Streptophyta; class Magnoliopsida; order Apiales; family Apiaceae; genus Apium; species Apium graveolens. The sequence continues at coordinate 184,264,964 of NC_133650.1, read as the reverse complement.
GGATGACATCATGAGGATGACACAAGCATGACAAAAAAGGAAGGAGATGTGGTGACTTTTTAACCACACAAAATCAAGGGCAACTAGGTAATTTACTAAAACAAACATAAAAATCAAACCAACCAAGCCAAGCAAATCATTTTTCATCAAAATCAAAAAGAAACCAAGGCATTGTTCTTCATGCTCTCGGCCAAAACAGAACCAGAACAGTAAAACTGCTGTATCTCCTTCATTTCTCACTCAAATATTGTGTTCTATAGCTCATTGGAAAGGTATTGAGATGGCCTACAACTCTTGTTCACAAGTCTCGTCCAAATAATCATGGTAAGACCCTCATTTTGACAGTTCTTTAAATCGGACTTTTAGAAACTTCAAAGCCTAACTTTGTGTTCTTGATTTCTTTGGAAAGATCAAGCTTGTAGGAGGCTCCCTAAGGCTTCCTAGCAACTTAACACCTCCCAAGGAAGGTATAAACTTCAAACCCTAGCCTTTACTTTATTTTTTTAGTAAGTTTAATGGTTGGTGTTGTGAAATGAGAAGCATGGATTGTGATTATTAGTAGTTTGGTTTGATTTGGAAGTGTTTTGGTAATTGAAGCTTGATTATAGTTCATAGGTCTTGATTGTGGTTGTTTGAGTTGAAAACCTTGGAGATTATGGACTGATGTGGTATGGTTTAGGTGAAGTTTTGTTGTATTGATGGTTATGAGTTGGTTGGTGGTTAATTGGAGTAGTTTAAACATTGGTAATCGCGTAAACATAGCCGTCGTAACGTCCGATTTTCTTTGGACTGTTTTTGTGCATAACATTAGGACCCGAGAACCCCCTGCTAGATTATGACCACTGCCATGTTTAGATAGCTCATGTTACGAGTTTCATTTTGATATGTAGTTCGTTCGATTCCGATGCACGGTTTCGGAGAAACGACCGTTTCAAGTAACGGCGTTTCGCGAACGAAACTTTTCCCCTCGCCTTACTTTGAAACATAGGTTAAGGATCAAAAAGGGTTAATTAATGTATGAAACATTTATGGTAAGTGTGTTAGGAAGTTGGTAAGACACTCGCGAAGGAATCGCTTTAAAACTCGTAAAGGTTAAATTATTAAAAATGGTGGAGCCGAGGGTACCCGAGTGACTTAAGCGAATCAGTGAGCGCAAAACGAGCGTTAGAGTCTGAGTTGGTTAGGGTATAGATTTACAAGTGACTTTGGTTTAATTCCAACTTACTTGTTTCTTATAGGTTACCAGACTCGTCCCGAGCCATTCGTAACCCCCAGTCGCTCAGGCAAGTTTTCTACCCGTTATAACTGTTGTTGTGATGAATATATGTATATGCATTATCTTGTGATAGATGCATGTTGGTTAATTAGCAATTTTTGCGATATATTGGAGCATGCTGATATGGTATATATATGCATGCCTGTTTCATATTCTTGAAATTTATATCTGTTGGTTCAGTTGATAATACCTATGCTAGAGAATAGCGGTAACTTGCATATACCCTTAGTATAGGGACCCAAAGGTGAAAATATTTTCTAAAAACCGGGAGTCGAGGATCCCGAGTAATCTTGTATATATGGATATGGATATATATATATATATATATATATATTTATATATATATATATGGTTATAGTTTTCCAAACTATTAATCGAATAAGGTTTATTCGATAACTTTAACTTTATTTATTTATTTGAATATTATTTCGAATATTATTCGAGGGCTTACGACTCTTTTATATTATTATTGAATATTATTTGAATATTCATTCGAGGGCTTATGACTCTTTTATATATTATTATTGAATATTATTTGAATATTCATTCGAGGGCTTATGACTCTTTTATATATTATTATTGAATATTATTTGAATATTCATTCGAGGGCTTATGACTCTTTTATATATTATTATTGAATATTATTTGAATATTCATTCGAGGGCTTATGACTCAGTTTATATTATTTAATGAATATTATTTGAATATTCATTTGAGGATCTATGACTCCGATTATTTGCTGAAATATATTCTTTATTTTATTAAAGAATAAGGTGTTAATAATCAAACTTATTTTCGATTATTCAAATAAAGATAATACTTTCATATAAGTATATCTTTGGTTATTTAATACTCGTTTCAAGTATAAGTTTTAATACTTCTACTTCAATTATTTTTATAAAGATTATTCTTTATGGGAATATTATTTAAATAATAATATTCAGATATTTTCTAATATATGGGGACTGATTTACTTCATTAAATCAGCTTTACTCCAAACACTCTTTAAAGTGTTTTCGAGTCTTCAAAATGATTTTTTTTAAAAAAAAAAAAAGTTAGAGCGGATCCCAAAACTCATTTTTATATTTAAGATCTTCCTTTTTAAGGGGATTTAAATACTCGCTCAAAACCTGGGGAATCCGGCTCTGTGGTGTGTTTTATATTCGCAACATGGTTGCTGTTTTGAGAAAACAATTTGATTACTTGCCCAATGTTCGGGAAGTAAGTCCATTTGATTGAGTCGGCATAAGCGACAGGCCGGGGTACGGTCTATAAAGTGTAAGTGGCTGGGTGGCAGTCCATCAACGCGTGAGGGGCCGGGTAACGGTCTAGCGCGAGGTCCTAATGCGGCCAGGGTGATGACCGGTGAGGAATTCATCCATCTACAGTAGAAAAGGTTACTTATTGGTATCTTTGCCTGATCAGCAAGATATCTGGTTTATGCCAAAATTCTTTTCCTTTCCAAAATTCATTGGATGTTTCAAACTCTGTTCATACTTTACATAACAGAGGTTCCAGGAAATGTTTTAGAGATATATATATGTGGATATATATATATCGGGACTAAATAAAGTATCTCATAACTTTTTCATTCAATAATATTTCAAAGATTGAATCTATTCAAATCTTGTCTTGTAGTCTCATCTATGTGATGAACTTTTGAAACTGATTATAACTTGAACGGTGGTAGTTCAAGTAGTATTGGGAAAGATATAAGTATATTGGGGTATTTGGTAACCTCATCTTTTAAACTTATATCTAATTAATAATTGTCTTATGAATGACAAAGATTTTCAGAAAAAAACGTTGAGACAAGGTTAGATATATGAGATCACCTTGCAACGATATTTTTTTTTATACAGTTATACACTGGGACTTTGTGTATATTATGCATGGAAGAGGACTTCCAATATTTTGAAAAGTATATATGTATATATACTGAATATTTTGCGACTTCATCGCATTAAGATATCAAACTTGGTTCATTTCTTTTGACCAAGACTTTCATGAGTATTATGAGTAGGCTCATATATTGTTAATCATTATACATATTATTTTGGTGGGCTTGCTGCTCACCCTTGCTTTCTTCTTTCATCACACAACAACAGATAGAAAAGATGAACAGAACCAAACTCCCGATTCGCAAGCGATTAGGAGACGTTCCGCAGATTTCTAGAAGCATTGATGCCGCCGTAGCTGAGGTAGGAACTACCAATAGGCTAGGCTTTCAACTTTTGATGGACCAGATTTATTTATATTTATGAATTGTAATAATGGCAAAGAAATGTAAATTTATTCAGAAAAACCTTTTAAGGTGTATTGGCAGATAATTGTGGAATAAAATGACTTGTGGTTATTTTTGGATGTTCATCTCTGAGACTATAACGTGTGGTGTGTGTGTTTATTGTGGGGTCACAGTACAAAGTAGTTGAGTAATTATTAAGATTGGGTGTTATTAAGGGAAATGGAACTCGTGACGACCCGGATCCCCGACCCCGGATCTGGGGGTGTTACAGAAATGGTATCAGAGCTAAGCGTTATAAACCTCAGAGATGATGGGACGTTAAGATAATAAGTTAACTAAGATAATAAGAACTCTTGCCAAGTTCATAGTCGGGCTACCTAACGTAGCACTGACAGTTAAAACCCTTATGGGAACCCTTATAAATATCGTGATAGAAGCGTAGTTCGTTATCGTAGATGGTAGCGGGACTCCGAACCCTGAGGTTGAGGAGCAACAGCGCGATGATGTTTATTACTAATTGGAGATCGGATTGTGGATCCGATAGAGTGTCCTAATGCAGGACCGGATGATGTTGATATTGAGAATGTAGCGGTTGAGGATGTTGTCCTAGAAGGGATAGTTGCTGAGAAGGATCCCATGGAGGATCCTGACAAGAATGAATAAAGGACCACTGATGAATTGATGACCATGGTTAGGTCGACTACCAGAGGTATGATTGGTCGGTCACTACCGGAGGTTCGTTCAAGTTGTAAAGATAGTAGCCCCTTTAACGCGGCTTACTCGTAAGACTGAGAAGTTCGAATGGACAGAGAAATGCGAGAACAGCTTTCAAGAACTGAAGCAGAGGTTGGTGATGGCCCCTATGCTGGCGTTGCCGGATGGAAAAGGAGATTTTGTGAAGTGTAATGACGCTTCGCACAAGGGCTTAGGGTGCGTGCTTATGCAGCACGGTAAGGTAATCGCGTACATGTCAAGAGAATTAAGGTAATATGAAATTCGATATCCCCGCTCATGAGCTTAGGCTCGTGGCAATAGTTTACCCTAAAGATTGGAGGCACTACTTGTATGGAGAGAAGTGCGAGAATTACCTAAGCCATAAGTGCTCTAGTACATTTTCACGTAGAAAGAGCTCAACATATGCCAGAGGAGGCAGTTAGAGCTAATCAAGAATAATGATTGGGAGATTCTTTATCATTCGGGGAAAGCCAATATGGTGGCTGATGCCCTTAGTAAAAAGGAGAGACTCAAGATGATAATGTCTTTTGGAGAGTTTATAAGAGATTTTGAGAAAATGGAAATAGAAGTGAAGGTAACCGGAGCCGGTACCGAAAAGCTGTTTGAGATTGCAATACAGCCCGAATTATTGGAAAAGATCATATTGTGCCAGAAAAAGTTATGAATGAAGGCAGGGAGCCAACAATTAGATAAAAGATTAATATCGAGAAAGATGATAAGGGAATAATGAGGTATTCCTATAGAATTTGGGTTCCAAAAGTTCAAGAGCGTAAGGATGAGAACTTAGATGAGAGCCATAGTTTGAGGAATAAGATTTAGAGCAAACCCTGAACGTGATAGTCAGGGAGGTCGCCATCAAGATAGAAGGAACCCATGACATAATGGAGTGGAAAATGAGGATTTTAAATTAAAAGATGACCCCAATTATGGGGAGTAGGATGAAACATTTCATACTAAGGAAACAGAAAGTCGAGTAAGGAAAGGAGACCCGAGACGGTACTCCTATACGGCAATTCATGGACCTGTCTAAAAAGAACTTAGACTATTATCCCCAACCACCACCCTGAGGAGACAGTGCGGTGAGAAATTCTTTCAGGACCTTTAAATCGCTAAGCTCTCAGAGTTCCAAGGAACAAGCTGACCCAGTCGAGGCAAGAGCCTGGCTAAAGGAAATATAGGAATCGTTTGAGATTCTAAATGATTGACGAATCACAAAAGACTGTTTTTATCACTTACCCTCCTAAGAGAGAGACCACCCGCCGGTAAAAGGCCAAGGAAGGCACGGAGCAAGAGATTAATAAACTGATTTAAGTTCAGTCAATTGTTTTCGGGAAAGTAATTCCCAAAGATAAGGAGATAGTGTAAAAGCTTTAGAGCCAGAACAAAGGCAGACGAGTATGATAAATTATGAATCTAAGTTGTAAAAGTTATCAAGATTCGTTCCGAGGACACGAATCCAGAATGACGGGATGTTTGAAATCAATGCTTATGTTGTGTTGGTTCATGAAATAATGATAAGAGAAAGGAAAATAAAAAGAAATTGAAGTGGAAAGGAATATAACGGCAATAGAGTTTGAGGTATGATAAGGGAGTTGGGTATGAGGAAACCCTAACGACTCGTAGCAATAGAAATAGAAAAGTATGCATTCGTCAGGATGAGGGTGATTCACCATAAGTTAAAATTGATGGTTGAGGGCATAAGAGATACATATAGTTTATCCCCTGTAAGTTGGGAGGATTCGAGGAAACCTTGAGATAATTCGAAGGATAAATAATGAGACGCGGATAGACTAAGGGGATAAGGAAGTAAGAAATTAGGAAAAATTGGATGAAGGAAGTGACCTTCAAGAAGGAAATGTAAGACCGGTGGCTTGATACCCAGAAAGGGAGACGCCAGGTATGAAAGATATCCCAACATTGAGGTGACTGTTGAGATAAACAACAGAAGTAAATAAGGAATTATTAAGAAGAAGTTCACGTTGAACACGACCAATATCTTCCAGAACATCCTTGTTATCGTTACCAAATTAGGCAAGACAAGCGGATAACCATTGTTATCTTTTGGAGGCCATATGGATTGACCTCAATTTGAATAAGGATGCTATTATGAAGTTAGGTATAGACTATCGAGGTGGGAATGATGAATATGATAATCTATCAAGGAAATATGACTTGATTTATTCGTGGAAGGATGCAGGTACCTTTTAATGGTGGAATTAAGGATAGAACATTGGTAACTTAAAATGAATCCTAGGGGACTGCATAAAGGTTGGCATGTCACCCTTAATAGGGACAGTATGAGTTTTGACAGTATGATTGGAAAGGATTAAGGTAATAATAACCTTTAAGGATCAGTGGAGAAATTTTTCAGAAGTATATAGACAATGGTTCTAGTATTAGTAAATGGTATTTTGATATGCCCTGTATCTAGGGAATACAGGAGGAGCGATTGAAGGATAACCTTAGAGGTTTTATAAGGAAAAAGGTAATATTCAAGATTCTCAAGAATAGAAATGTGGATAAAGGAAATATGACGTAATTATAATGATGCCAAGTGGGGCACGTGTTAAACCACGAGAAAGTATGGATCGAACCAGTAATGGTCGAAATTGTTCAGGGCAATTAGGACTTAAAAAAAAAATGTTCTAAGTATGATTGAGAGTCAGTCTTGACAGTGATTAGCCTCTAAAGACTGAGGCAATAACTTATGGAAAAATGGTGATTTTTTTTTTCTTTTTCCCATCTGATTTTAAGGAAAACATCTTCACTCAAGCAGTGATCGGAAATAAGGTAGAAAATTTATTTGGAGGTGGTTAAAATGACATTGACTGTAAGGAAATTTTACTATCAGGAAAGGCCAAAGAGGTGGCCGACACTTTAAAGGTAAGAGGATAATTATAGGCGCGTGTGCCAAAAGAATACAGTGATGATGGTTAAAAATTTGAAGGTTGAATTATGGTTTGGAAGATTGACATTCCTTCTGATGACTGTGCAATATCCAACCGTAATAGTAGTTGGTAAAAGTTTAATTCGTGTAATCGCCATGAACGGGCTATCTATCTTAGGAGGTCCTATCTTGGGATAAGCCAGGACCATGTTTCCAAAAGGACTAGACGAACCTTTGAGTTAAGTCTTCTATTTAAGGCATATGATTAAAAATGGTATTAACCTGTTATCGTTGCTTTGATTGAAACTCTTCTGCACTTTTATCTGCTTCATGTCATGTATGTATGTCAGGATCAGGAGTGTTCTTCATGAATCAGGAATGGTGATTATGTTACCTCCTTAGAATGATTTGATACGACATGGATAGACTCCGTATGGTTAGATATTAAGATTTTATGGGAAAATGAATGACTACAGTGGGTCAGTGGTGGACCATAGTAAGACAGCAATGATTCTGCGAGTAGTGAGCTGATTACAACCATGAGAGTTGTATTGGAATGGGTGTTGAGATTGAGTACCACTAATCGGGTCGTGGTAGTGTATAAGTTATCATTGATAGACTAATTAGTAGAGTATCTACCTAGTGAATAATTATTCTTTCTTATCAATAGAGAGTCGTATTATTATACGAGGAAGGTTGCGGTGCGAGCATAGAATCCTAGTAACGGTGATATATAGAATGAGATCCCAAATTCGATTTTCGATGTCGAGGGAGTTTCAAAGGTGATTGTGTATAAGCTCGAGGAAGAGCATGGGTCCATAGAATGATGGACGGGATAGCGAAAATATTTAGGCACGTGAAATGCGATGCTATAATACTTGATGTTGATATAAATACATATATGTTTTGTTCTTCTATGACAAACCTCTATAGTTCAGAGGTAGATTCCAAGCCAGATATTTTATGGCAATAAAATTTTTTTATGAATATACAATTCTCTTCAGTTCGTTCTTTTCTCTTCTTTTCATTTCATGTAAGCTGAGAAGAACAACCCTTCCAGAAGGGGAGGTATTGCCGAATGACTATCTATCTGTGTGATAGAAGCCGAGTAGGATACCAGCTATTGTTTAATTGCTTGTCAAGTACTAAAGGCTGGCCACCTTCTGTACTAACTATGCGATATAACAAGTGTTCATGATCATAGTGATCTCTCAATAAATTCCTTTACTTCTATATGATTAATCAAACTTTGGAAAATAGAATTAACTGAAAAAGGAGTAATAAAGTGGTGGTAGTATGCGGAATGAGAACACATTCGTGATACTAAGGTTGACGTGGTTATTAAAAGGTTATAGAACGCTAGCGAGCAAAAGTATAACCAGTATAATATTAGGAACGAAAGGTGATAGCGATTACGAACTGGAAAAGAATGGGTATTGAGAAGCAAAAGTTCTAATGCTAAAAGCTATAATGAGAGTCTGTGCAATAGACTTGAAAGAATTTGGAATGATCATTTAACGCGGATTAAGTTATCTTACGACAATAGATCATATGTCAGTATTGAGGTATCTCCTTATGAGATCCTTGAGGGAAGACAATGTCGATCTCCCTTATGTTAGGATGAAGTTGTAGAGCGCAAGATGCTCGGACCCGCAGTAGTCCAAAGGACCAAGGATATGATAGATCTAATCAGAGGACGGCTGGTAGTAGCCCAAGATGGTCATGATAAGTATGTTGATTTGACACGAAAGGATAAAGAGTATGAAATAGGGGACCTAGTAATGTTATAGGTATCCCTTGGAAAGGATTAATGAGGTTCGGAAAGAAAGGAAAACTAAGCCCAAGATACATTGGACCTTTTGAGATATTAAGACGGATTGGAAAGTTAGCTTACGAGCTAGCCCTACCCCCTAATTTGCAACAAGTTCATAATGTGTTCCATGTGTCAATGCTAAGGAGGTATCATCGGGATGCCAGGCACATAGTGGAGTACGAGCAGGTGGATATGCAGCCAGATCTAACTTACGTGGAGAAGCCAGTAAGGATTATGGATAAGAAGGAGCAGGTGCTTCGGAACAAAGTGATCAAGCTAGTCAGAGTACTATGGCAGAATCATAATGTGGAAGAATCAACTTGGGAACTAGAGAGCACAATGCTAGAAAAGTACCCCCATTTGTTTTCTGTTTGATTCCGGGACGGGATCCTTTTAAGGAGGGGAGACTGTAATAACCCCAATTTTTGGGAAATTTTTGAAACCCTTATGAATAGTGTTTTTGCTGAATGAGAAAACTTTTCATGCCATACTGTTGGGTCCCAATGTGTTTGTAGAAGGGGGGGTTGAATACAAACGGTACCGAATAATCGAATAAAATGCGGAATAAAAAATGTGAAACAAAATTCAAGTTAAATAAAAATATTATTAAACTTGAAATGTGTTATAACAACTGTATCGATTACAAGGTATTAATCTCAAATCAATTATCACAAATTTAGAATAAATTCGACATGAACTTTTTCTATTTTTGCAATAATTAGAATCAAATGCTAAACGCGATTTGAGATTAAGTTCTAGGGATTTTAATCCGCTAGATTGATATACAAGAACAAGATAAAGATTTCTAGTGGATTAGATTTAACATTACAATCTAGAAATTATGATCTTGAATAAAGCAGATGAAGAAAATAAAATGCTTCAGAGGCGGCTGCTCTTTGTTCTTGAATAATGATTGAGTTATTTTTTATTTGCTGCTCTCTGCTTCTATTTAATAAATCAGCTGAGTTAATTGAATTGGAATGACAATCCTTTAAGCTTGTATGACTTTCGGTAGGACAATTGAATGAACTAGCAAGACAATCTGAATGAACTAGCAAGACAATCAGAATGAACTAGCAAGACAATCACCCTCCTAGAGTGACTTTCGGTGTAACAATTGAATTTGGCCTAGCATGACAATCGGTATGACAATCCTGATTGTCATGCTAGTTCATTTTCAATTGTTTTGCTGATTTAAAGCTTAAATTTAATCCAATTAAACTTCTGAAAATTCCTAAAATTCCTAGAATTAATTCAGAATTAATTAATCAATTAATTCAATTAATAAATAAATTATTCTTCGCAGATATAATTTATTTTCTTAATTAAATTAGATGACTTAATTACTTAATAGAGAATTAATTCTAGTCTTGAGCAGCAACCATTCTTCTGCAAATCTTCTGAAAATCACTGAATTTATGAATCAATTCCACCACTTCAACGTTGACACTCGATGTACTGTCTGGTTCATGAGTGACTAACTTCCGTGACGTTTCTTCATGTCTTGACTCTGACACTTTGATTTTCTTCAGATTAAATCCTTGTAATTAATGATACTCTGACGAGATCTCTGTCACTTGATTAATTCCACGATCTTGATTTATATCACTGAGGCATGATCAATTTCTTGAACTTCTTCCAGTGAATTAACTCCTCAAGTCTGTAGATGAACCTTGTCTCTGAATCCTTTGACAGATATTACTTTCCGAGATCTCTTTGACGGTCGATCCACTATTTACTTATTACATTCTTATTTGAGTTGAGTTGAATCCTCGAATATACAAATAGGCTATGACATATGACTTACAATCTCCCCCTATTTGTTTGTTAGACAATAACACACAAATACCTAGAGGATAACTCAACTAACAAATAAGAAAAAGATATAAACATACATGCAAAGTAAATAGCAGAAAAGTTCTGGATGAGATTTAACATTTTCCAGATTCCAAGTAGATGTTCCTCTAGACTGAACATATCTTCAAGTAGTTCCATCTTCATTTGTACAACCACATTTCCTGTTGAGAAGCCCATATCTCTTACTTCTCCCCCTATGAGAATCAACTGATTAAAGAAGATCACCTTCGTTTTACCACCTCTCCCGTACAATAGGATCCGCAGATAAAAACCAATGGTACTCCCCTAACAGCTTCTTCCCTTACTAGGAAATCACCTTGTGTTTACCACCTCTCCCGTACAATAGGATCCGTAGTTACAAACAACAATGGTGTGGTGTAGTGTACATTTTTAGGATCTTTTTCTTCCTCCCTGCTATTTCTCCCCCTTAGTTGAGGAATCCTCCAAACTATTTTTTAAGCTTTTATCTCCCCCTTAAAGAAGGAATGTATGCCGTCGTCTGAAGGAGTTCTCATATTTCACTTGGTTGGAAAAGAAATAACAAGTAGTTTCTCTTTCTTCCTCACTGTGAGTGTGTGATTCTGTTTAGTGTACCTCACATGTGTTTCACTCTTCTCTCCACTCGTGTTTACACTCATTCTCACAAGTGTATCACTCTTCTCTCATAGCTCCATAATCCAGCTGTACCTGCAAGGAAAATCACCTTAGCCATCCTTTAAGGAGGTCACAGGTGGTGCAATGGGAGTTCACAAATCCCCATCCTTGTTAAACTCGTCAGATAAATCTGAGTCATAATCTACAAGTTGCTAGTTTCCCTTTTAGGGTTCCAGATTTGAATTCTGGGAAGGTAAACAATGATCCAACGATTTTAGCATAAAGATCAAAGTTCCCTTCTAATGTCTGTGAAGACACTTCCTTGTGACTTATCAGGTAATATCTGAATCATTGTCAACAAGTTGCCGATCTGCACCTATGTCAGATCCACTATCCGCAGATGCATCCAGGGGATTTAAGCCTGGGGAGGTAGACACTGACCACTGACATATGGCTTTTGGATCAGTATCCTCTCCTAACACCTGTAAAGGCAATTGGTCCACTAACGAACCTTGAACAATCGAATCTGACCTTAAAATGGTCGAAACTCTTGTTTCCGTCAACTCATCCTTTGTGTGTGTAACCTCTCCTTGTGCATCAAGAATTGATTATGTTTGAAGTGGTGACACTACATCGGATACCTTGGCCGACAGGCAAAATTCAATAGACTCACCCTGTTGAGAGAATGAATCTAGTAACTGTTTTTGTGCCTTTTCAGCCATTACATCTTTTTGAGAAGATGTATGGGGGCTAGCAGTTGTCTCGGTTTAAATACTACTCATCTATGTAGGAGACAGAGCTACTGGGTTGACTACAGAACCTTCCTTATGTAGTGCACTAGGCACTATCTCCCTCACGCTCATTCATACTACTTTTAGTGGTAAAAGAGTGTTGGTTGGTTCTGTTTTTGTGTTTGTCTTTACAGTCTGGGATAGACGTTGTGAGTTTTCAACCTCATGACTGTCAATGAAAGAAAGTCATTGGAGACTGAACCTGTATCATAGAACATATGGTAATAGAGAGAAAATGATTTACAATAGTGATTTCAAAAGATTTTACATGAAATAAGAAATCACTAATGTAGAAAGAAGTTTAATTTTTGTTTTTCAATATGAATGAGTTTTTGATAAAACATTGATCACTTAGGGTAAAGTCTAAGTAATTCTCATTCATGTCAAAAGCTTACAAATATCTGCAACATAATGTTAACAAGATATCATTGACCGATACTTGTCAAGTACTTTAGATACTAATTGTTATGTTGCATAATCAATATATCACTGCACATATAAAACAATATGATTGTGCTTAGTGATAAGATAGTTATAAATATGACGACTCTACTAGTTCATATAAAATTATAACTTCTGTTAGAGTGCCATACCATGTCCTTGACGATTGCTTGAGCAGTATACTAGTTCATACCAACCTGAAGTGAGATTGTGAAGAAGAAATTGCATAGTCCAATAGATCTGCAACTGCAAAGTCCATGAACTGTGGTGCACTGACTTCCTCTTTTAACTCACCAACCAGGAGTACACTTGTACACATCTTACTAGAGTACAATTCCAAGTGTAATGTGCAGCAGGTGTCTGATATGTCGTAATATTCTCAAGTCTCGTCACTGGTGCTATATGTTAGATACTGCTTCCTGATAATAACCTAGCACAATATACAAAATTACAATGATAACATTCCCAGCTTGCAAACAGCCATATCCCTCAGATAAACCTTTGCTGTTATCTCCAAAGGTAACCAGGGGGCCAGCTTTCTCAATCCACATTTGATAGCAGGGCTCTATCTCCGGTCATATGTCTTGATGATCCACTGTCAAGAATCCACACTACCGGTTACACCTGTATACTGCCCTGCACTTTAAATGGATTAGACCTTCTTCGGAACCCAAACTTGGTTGGGCCCGGCATACTTGTAGAATTGTCCTTTGTCAGGCAAAACAACATTTTTAATTTCAACGATCTCAACATCCTTAATGACTGAACATTTGACCTTGTAAATAGCCTTAACAAATTTCTGTTTAAGCTTAGGCACAAATGTCTCCTTTCTAGCCTTAGAAGGACTAGCAGTCTTAGACCTATCATGCTTCTTGTTATTCACATGCTGACGAGGAGTAGTCTTATCATTAGACACATGCTTACCATTAAAATAAGCATACATCATATTAAAAGCACAAGACATACAATTAGCAACACCACATGCTTTATGAGAGTGATTAATAGCAGGCAATTTATGCATGGTAGACATGGCATTATTGTTATCCAACTCATATGTGTCTGAGTTAGTCTCAGTTGCTTTCACAACTTTGACTGGAACTTTCGACTCACTTGACTTGGAAACAATCTTCTCATAAGCATGATCTTCAGCACGTATTTCTTCTTGAATAACAGAAGAGGTCGCATCAAATGGTTCAGCAATTGATGCTTTATAGAGGGGTTCATCAACACCCTTAAGCACATGTGGTACTTCCCTCCCTTTAGCACATACATGAGGAGGGGAGTTTATGCCTAATTCTCCAATAGCAGCATTGTAATCATAACCTATTCCAGATGTTTGATTAACAGCTTGCTTACTGTAGAACTCTTTAGCCTTCGAACAAGAATTGAAGTAGGCTCTAACCTTAGTCTCAAGACCGGTGATCTTGTCTTTGAGAATAGTTTCGAGTTTTCTATAACAGTCAACTCTATTCTCTAGAAAAGATACCTGTTCTTTTAATTTGTCTTGATTAATGTGCACAAGTCTTAATTCATTGACCTCTTTCTCAAGGTCTGTGATCTGTAAACTTAACAGTTCATTATCACGACGTGCACAATCTAAGTTACCTCTTAGATGATAAACCATTTCAGCATCAGAAAGTTTTACCTCTATTCTTGACGATGAAGCTTTTCCATCAATAGCCATAAGAGCAAGATTTCCTTCATCTTCATCTTCACTGTCAGTATCATCCCAGCTTCTTCCCTTTGCCAGATAAGCCCTTTCAGAGTTCTTTCTTACTTGCTTTGGCTTTATACATTCTGTGGCAAAGTGTCCCAACTCATTGCAGTTATAGCATCTAATGGTGCTCCGATCAACCATCCCTGTTTTGTATCCACCACTGCTGGTGTTAGAGGATGAAGATCCACCTTTCTGGAATTTGTTGTAGTTGGACTTGTACTTCAGCTTGGGATTCCTCTTGAATCTGACATGGGAGAATCTCTTGACAATTTGGGCCATTGACTCGTCTTCCAATTGCTCCAGCTCTTCCAAGGAATAAAAATCATCACTTGATTGATTTGTAGTAGGAGGATCATATTCTGCTACTAACTCATTTTCCTCACCCTTGGAAAACTGTACCATTCTCTCCGACTGTTGAGATTGCTGTTGTTGTTGACCTTCAGCTACAAGTGCAGTAGATGTGCTGACCATTCTATCCTTCCCGTAGACTTCCTTCTGTTGAATCTGCTCCAACTCATAGGTTTTTAACACTCCATAGAGCCTGTCCAAAGAAATCTCACTCAGATTTCTAGCTTCTCTAATGGCAGTGATTCTATGTTCAAGATGAGCTGGCAGTGTTAAAAGGAACTTTTTGTTGACCTCCCTGATTGAATAAAACTTTCCATTGATGTTCAGGTTGTTGATCAACGCATTGTACCTCTCAAACACTTCAGTAATTCCTTCTCCTGGATTTGATTTGAAATGTTCATATTCAGAGGTTAGGATTTCCAACTTGTTCTCCCTAACTTCCTCTGTGCCTTCATTAATTACCTCAATAGTTTCCCACATGTGTTTAGCATTTTTACAGTTCATCACATGTCTGTTCATTAGGGGATCAAGGGAATCAATTAATATTAATTGAAGGCTGGCATCCAAGGAGAATTCTTCCTTCTCAGCAGGAGTAAAATCTTCAGGATCTTTTGGATAGGTTCTAGCTTCAGTAGTCACCACACCATTTATTATTACCTCCGGTTCAATAACCATCGGAGTTTTTATACCCTTCTTTAACAAGTTTGAATATTTGGGATTAGCAACTTGTAAAAATAAGAGCATCTTCTTCTTCCACATAATATAATTCTCATTATCAAATTGTGGAATTTTAACGGTTCCAACTTTATGTGAAGTCATTATGAATTTTTGAACAAATAAAAATTCAAGGAGTTGAAAAATCACAAAAGTCTAGGATCTTGATTTGTTCGTTAATCAGAGGCTCTGATACCAATTGTTGGGTCCCAATGTGTTTGTAGAAGGGGGGGTTGAATACAAACGGTACCGAATAATCGAATAAAATGCGGAATAAAAAATGTGAAACAAAATTCAAGTTAAATAAAAATATTATTAAACTTGAAATGTGTTACAACAACTGTATCGATTACAAGGTATTAATCTCAAATCAATTATCACAAATTTAGAATAAATTCGACATGAACTTTTTCTATTTTTGCAATAATTAGAATCAAATGCTAAACGCGATTTGAGATTAAGTTCTAGGGATTTTAATCCGCTAGATTGATATACAAGAACAAGATAAAGATTTCTAGTGGATTAGATTTAACATTACAATCTAGAAATTATGATCTTGAATAAAGCAGATGAAGAAAATAAAATGCTTCAGAGGCGGCTGCTCTTTGTTCTTGAATAATGATTGAGTTATTTTTTATTTGCTGCTCTCTGCTTCTATTTAATAAATCAGCTGAGTTAATTGAATTGGAATGACAATCCTTTAAGCTTGTATGACTTTCGGTAGGACAATTGAATGAACTAGCAAGACAATCTGAATGAACTAGCAAGACAATCAGAATGAACTAGCAAGACAATCACCCTCCTAGAGTGACTTTCGGTGTAACAATTGAATTTGGCCTAGCATGACAATCGGTATGACAATCCTGATTGTCATGCTAGTTCATTTTCAATTGTTTTGCTGATTTAAAGCTTAAATTTAATCCAATTAAACTTCTGAAAATTCCTAAAATTCCTAGAATTAATTCAGAATTAATTAATCAATTAATTCAATTAATAAATAAATTATTCTTCGCAGATATAATTTATTTTCTTAATTAAATTAGATGACTTAATTACTTAATAGAGAATTAATTCTAGTCTTGAGCAGCAACCATTCTTCTGCAAATCTTCTGAAAATCACTGAATTTATGAATCAATTCCACCACTTCAACGTTGACACTCGATGTACTGTCTGGTTCATGAGTGACTAACTTCCGTGACGTTTCTTCATGTCTTGACTCTGACACTTTGATTTTCTTCAGATTAAATCCTTGTAATTAATGATACTCTGACGAGATCTCTGTCACTTGATTAATTCCACGATCTTGATTTATATCACTGAGGCATGATCAATTTCTTGAACTTCTTCCAGTGAATTAACTCCTCAAGTCTGTAGATGAACCTTGTCTCTGAATCCTTTGACAGATATTACTTTCCGAGATCTCTTTGACGGTCGATCCACTATTTACTTATTACATTCTTATTTGAGTTGAGTTGAATCCTCGAATATACAAATAGGCTATGACATATGACTTACACATACTATGTAGGGGTTCTGATATGGATATTCTGAGATTTTATTAGTACTTTATATGGGATATAAGTGTATGTAAAGATCGTCAGAATCCAAATCCGAACACTTTGATTTTTCCCGGAAATACACTAGATACGGAAAGATTTGAGAAAAAGGTAACAGGATAAAAAGGATTTAAATTAAAGGATTATAGGAGAGGATCATAAAAGGAATATAATATATTGAGAAAGGTTAAGGGAACCTAAGTAATAAGATCCCGGGTATGATCCCTCAAACGATAAACGAAAACGAAAGTTAAGCGAACCGTATAACAGATCAGCGGTCATTAGGCAAACGATTAGGAAGTTAATCAAGGGGATTAGTGGGGATGATGTCATCCAGCCAATAGAAAGAGGACAAGGAGGGGAGGATGACATCATGAGGATGACACAAGCATGACAAAAAAGGAAGGAGATGTGGTGACTTTTTAACCACACAAAATCAAGGGCAACTAGGTAATTTACTAAAACAAACATAAAAATCAAACCAACCAAGCCAAGCAAATCATTTTTCATCAAAATCAAAAAGAAACCAAGGCATTGTTCTTCATGCTCTCGGCCAAAACAGAACCAGAACAGTAAAACTGCTGTATCTCCTTCATTTCTCACTCAAATATTGTGTTCTATAGCTCATTGGAAAGGTATTGAGATGGCCTACAACTCTTGTTCACAAGTCTCGTCCAAATAATCATGGTAAGACCCTCATTTTGACAGTTCTTTAAATCGGACTTTTAGAAACTTCAAAGCCTAACTTTGTGTTCTTGATTTCTTTGGAAAGATCAAGCTTGTAGGAGGCTCCCTAAGGCTTCCTAGCAACTTAACACCTCCCAAGGAAGGTATAAACTTCAAACCCTAGCCTTTACTTTATTTTTTTAGTAAGTTTAATGGTTGGTGTTGTGAAATGAGAAGCATGGATTGTGATTATTAGTAGTTTGGTTTGATTTGGAAGTGTTTTGGTAATTGAAGCTTGATTATAGTTCATAGGTCTTGATTGTGGTTGTTTGAGTTGAAAACCTTGGAGATTATGGACTGATGTGGTATGGTTTAGGTGAAGTTTTGTTGTATTGATGGTTATGAGTTGGTTGGTGGTTAATTGGAGTAGTTTAAACATTGGTAATCGCGTAAACATAGCCGTCGTAACGTCCGATTTTCTTTGGACTGTTTTTGTGCATAACATTAGGACCCGAGAACCCCCTGCTAGATTATGACCACTGCCATGTTTAGATAGCTCATGTTACGAGTTTCGTTTTGATATGTAGTTCGTTCGATTCCGATGCACGGTTTAGGAGAAACGACCGTTTCAAGTAACGGCGTTTCGCGAACGAAACTTTTCCCCTCGCCTTACTTTGAAACATAGGTTAAGGATCAAAAAGGGTTAATTAATGTATGAAACATTTATGGTAAGTGTGTTAGGCAGTTGGTAAGACACTCGCGAAGGAATCGCTTTAAAACTCGTAAAGGTTAAATTATTAAAAATGGTGGAGCCGAGGGTACCCGAGTGACTTAAGCGAATCAGTGAGCGCAAAACGAGCGTTAGAGTCTGAGTTGGTTAGGGTATAGATTTACAAGTGACTTTGGTTTAATTCCAACTTACTTGTTGCTTATAGGTTACCAGACTCGTCCCGAGCCATTCGTAACCCCCAGTCGCTCAGGCAAGTTTTCTACCCGTTATAACTGTTGTTGTGATGAATATATGTATATGCATTATCTTGTGATAGATGCATGTTGGTTAATTAGCAATTTTTGCGATATATTGGAGCATGCTGATATGGTATATATATGCATGCCTGTTTCATATTCTTGAAATTTATATCTGTTGGTTCAGTTGATAATACCTATGCTAGAGAATAGCGGTAACTTGCATATACCCTTAGTATAGGGACCCAAAGGTGAAAATATTTTCTAAAAACCGGGAGTCGAGGATCCCGAGTAATCTTGTATATATGGATATGGATATATATATATATATATATTTATATATATATATATATGGTTATAGTTTTTCAAACTATTAATCGAATAAGGTTTATTCGATAACTTTAACTTTATTTATTTATTTGAATATTATTTCGAATATTATTCGAGGGCTTACGACTCTTTTATATTATTATTGAATATTATTTGAATATTCATTCGAGGGCTTATGACTCTTTTATATATTATTATTTGATATTATTTGAATATTCATTCGAGGGCTTATGACTCTTTTATATATTATTATTGAATATTATTTGAATATTCATTCGAGGGCTTATGACTCTTTTATATATTATTATTGAATATTATTTGAATATTCATTCGAGGGCTTATGACTCAGTTTATATTATTTAATGAATATTATTTGAATATTCATTTGAGGATCTATGACTCCGATTATTTGCTGAAATATATTCTTTATTTTATTAAAGAATAAGGTGTTAATAATCAAACTTATTTTCGATTATTCAAATAAAGATAATACTTTCATATAAGTATATCTTTGGTTATTTAATACTCGTTTCAAGTATAAGTTTTAATACTTCTACTTCAATTATTTTTATAAAGATTATTCTTTATGGGAATATTATTTAAATAATAATATTCAGATATTTTCTAATATATGGGGACTGATTTACTTCATTAAATCAGCTTTACTCCAAACACTCTTTAAAGTGTTTTCGAGTCTTCAAAATGATTTTTTTAAAAAAAAAAAAAAAAAGTTAGAGCGGATCCCAAAACTCATTTTTATATTTAAGATCTTCCTTTTTAAGGGGATTTAAATACTCGCTCAAAACCTGGGGAATCCGGCTCTGTGGTGTGTTTTATATTCGCAACATGGTTGCTGTTTTGAGAAAACAATTTGATTACTTGCCCAATGTTCGGGAAGTAAGTCCATTTGATTGAGTCGGCATAAGCGACAGGCCGGGGTACGGTCTATAAAGTGTAAGTGGCTGGGTGGCAGTCCATCAACGCGTGAGGGGCCGGGTAACGGTCTAGCGCGAGGTCCTAATGCGGCCAGGGTGATGACCGGTGAGGAATTCATCCATCTACAGTAGAAAAGGTTACTTATTGGTATCTTTGCCTGATCAGCAAGATATCTGGTTTATGCCAAAATTCTTTTCCTTTCCAAAATTCATTGGATGTTTCAAATTCTGTTCATACTTTACATAACAGAGGTTCCAGGAAATGTTTTAGAGATATATATATGTGGATATATATATATCGGGACTAAATAAAGTATCTCATAACTTTTTCATTCAATAATATTTCAAAGATTGAATCTATTCAAATCTTGTCTTGTAGTCTCATCTATGTGATGAACTTTTGAAACTGATTATAACTTGAACGGTGGTAGTTCAAGTAGTATTGGGAAAGATATAAGTATATTGGGGTATTTGGTAACCTCATCTTTTAAACTTATATCTAATTAATAATTGTCTTATGAATGACAAAGATTTTCAGAAAAAACGTTGAGACAAGGTTAGATATATGAGATCACCTTGCAACGATATTTTTTTTTATACAGTTATACACTGGGACTTTGTGTATATTATGCATGGAAGAGGACTTCCAATATTTTGAAAAGTATATATGTATATATACTGAATATTTTGCGACTTCATCGCATTAAGATATCAAACTTGGTTCATTTCTTTTGACCAAGACTTTCATGAGTATTATGAGTAGGCTCATATATTGTTAATCATTATACATATTATTTTGGTGGGCTTGCTGCTCACCCTTGCTTTCTTCTTTCATCACACAACAACAGATAGAAAAGATGAACAGAACCAAACTCCCGATTCGCAAGCGATTAGGAGACGTTCCGCAGATTTCTAGAAGCATTGATGCCGCCGTAGCTGAGGTAGGAACTACCAATAGGCTAGGCTTTCAACTTTTGATGGACCAGATTTATTTATATTTATGAATTGTAATAATGGCAAAGAAATGTAAATTTATTCAGAAAAACCTTTTAAGGTATATTGGCAGATAATTGTGGAATAAAATGACTTGTGGTTATTTTTGGATGTTCATCTCTGAGACTATAACGTGTGGTGTGTGTGTTTATTGTGGGGTCACAGTACAAAGTAGTTGAGTAATTATTAAGATTGGGTGTTATTAAGGGAAATGGAACTCGTGACGACCCGGATCCCCGACCCCGGATCTGGGGGTGTTACAGTGTTAGAAGAATGTGACAAGAGCATTAGTTCAAAGGTATTTATACTTATATTATAGTTGAAGTGAGTTGTAGAAGGTTAGATTCTTGTTTCATGCCATAACCTGTAAACGATCCGGATTCAAGGGGTTCTTTATTTATATCTTTATTTTATGTAAAGATTGTTTAGTGACACCAAATCTTGACCCCGGATTTGGGGTGTTACATTATACCTTCCTTGGTAGTAGAAGTAACTAAGGAGCTTGGAATCACCCATGAAAATCCTTACCAAAGCTATATTTAAACAAAAACACAAGATCAAAATTTTTAAGATCTTGAAAACACTATTCACCCTCTTCTTCCATGAATTATTGGAAGATATTGTGAAAGAAATGGAAGCTTAGATTCATAGGATAGCTATATCTATGTACGAGGAACCTTGGATAATTACCTCACAATTTAACAATGCTTGGAACTTGAAT